>NC_134496.1:1800516-1805516 GCF_040206685.1 Ascaphus truei | reverse complement strand
TCAGGGATACTCCATTTTTAGGAGAGATAGGTCAAAGAGAGGAGGAGGGGTGTTATTTTATATTGCAGACACATTACAATTTACACTGTTAAATTGCCCACCAAGCCCACCCTCTTTTGAAATTCTAGTGGGCAAAATCTGCCTCCCATTTTCTAAGCCCATCTTGCTTGCTGGCATCTACCGCCCCCCTAAAGCCCCTCTACAATCCCTGACTGATATCACCCATTTTCTTGGCTCCGTTTCCTCTCTGAATGAGAAGAGTGAGCTGCTAGTTCTTGGGGATTTCAACTTCAATTGGTTTGACCCTAAAAACCACAAAATCCAGATACAACTCAAGTCACTTAACCTATCGCAACTCATTTCCCAACCCACACGGATAAACCTGAAATCGCACAACCATTCCTTGCTAGACTGGATTCTCTCCTCAAACCCCAGCAGAATCCAATCCTCTGGCATCCTTCCTGATATTTTCAGTGACCATGCAATAGTGTACTGTGTAAGGAAAATTAAACCGCCCCATTCAAGCCCTAAAGTTCTCCTCACTAGAACATTTAAATTTTTTAACCCACAACAGTTTCTGGATGACCTTACCAACTGCCCATGGCACAGAATCGATTTAATTCCCGACCCTGATTCTGCGCTCGACTATTTCCAATCCGAGTTCTTAAAACTCTGCGATACCCATGCTCCACTACGCAAAATAAGGGTACGGGGGGCCCACCTTCCATGGGTTACACCTGACCTTATAGCACTCTACCAGCTCAGGGATGCCTTGTGGAAAATCTACAAAGTAACTGGCACTACCAAGGATCTCAATCACTACAGATGCCTGCGGAACATGTGCACAAGGCAAACAAGGCACGCAAAAGCACAATATTACTCTGACAATCTCCACCAGAATACATCAAACCCAGCTAACTTCTGGAAGGTTATCAACAATATATTCCAGCCTCCTAACCATCAACAACCAACAACCAAGTAATATCACTAAGGGGGATATTACTCTGACAAACCCCACTGACATTGCAAATGCATTCAATGATTACTTTGTGGGGTGTGCCACTAACTTATTAGCGAAACGCAGCACAAACCACAAACCTGAATCTCATCCTGGGAGTACCCCTACAGTCCCACCCTCTCCCAACACTGCCCACAATTTTCAATTTGGCCCAGTATCTGAAGAGGAGATTATACAAGCGCTCCTCAAACTAAAACTAAGCAGCCAATGTGGACCCAACTTACTACAATCTAGGTTCCTACGACTTGGTGCCCCAGCCATTGCCAACTCTATCCTGTCTGCAGGCCATATCCCTAAGACCTGGAAAACTGCCAGAGTTGTCCCAATCTTCAAAAGTGGGGACAAAAACACTGTCTCAAACTACAGGTCAATCTCACTTCTCCCAATTCTATCCAAAGTCATGGAAAAATGTGTCCTCTCCCAATTAACCGATTTCTATACCAAGACAAATTTCCCTAGCCAATTCCAATCTGGGTTTCGTCCCAAACACTCCACCGTAACTACCCTGCTAAAAGTTTGCAAAGAAATCCAGTGTGGAATGGAACGGGGACAACTCACTGGTGCAGTATTCCTAGATTTTGCAAAGGCTTTTGACACAGTTGATCATGCTATCCTGCTTAACAAACTCCAGAGCTCTGGAATAGGGAAGCATGCTTTAAACTGGTTTCAGTCCTACCTATCAAGAAGATCCCAACATGTGTCCATCTCAGGCGCTAACTCCAACCCCCTGGATATCACCTGTGGTGTCCCGCAAGGCTCTGTTCTGGGGCCCCTACTCTTCTCAGTGTTCATTAATGATCTTCCCACAGCTTGTAAGGAAGCCTCAACACACATGTATGCAGATGACACAATCCTATATGCACACAGCCATAGCCTCTCTGACCTTCAACACATACTTCAGTCTGACTTTTTGAGACGCGAAAACTGGATTTCCCAAAACAAACTGTTTTTAAACACTGACAAGACTGTAACAATGGTATTTGGGCCCAAGACTAAATTTGTAAAGCTTCCAGTGACTGAGCTCCTGATTAGTACCAACGCTAACACCACCCTAACCCCTGTCACTAGTTTTAAATACCTGGGCTTATGGTTTGACTCCCACTTATCATTCGGGATGCACATTGATACCCTGACAACCAAGACCTATGCCAAACTAGGGGTACTTTACAGGAACAAATCCTCCCTAAGTCTCCTGGTCAGAAAGCGTATCGCACAGCAGATGCTAATGCCAATTATTGACTATGGAGACATAGTATATGGCTCGGCCCCTCAAACCCACCTTAGCAAACATGACACCCTCTACAATTCAATTTGTCGTTTTGTTCTCCAATGCAACTACAACACACATCACTGCGAAATGCTCAAAGAACTAGATTGGTCATCACTCGAGTCTAGGCGCAAAGTTCACCTTTCCTGTCTTGCCTTTAAATTCTTCATGGGCAAGCTACCCAGCTACCTGAACAAGCTCCTCACCCCTACCACTTGCAGCACGTATCACCTGAGATCAGACTCCAAAAGACTATTCATGGTCCCAAGGCTCAACAAAGAATCCTTCCTCCTTCTCCTTCCGTGCACCCCAAAACTGGAACAACCTACCAGAGACTCTCACATCTACCACCAGTTTAAGTTCTTTCAAATCTAAGGCTGTCTCACATTTTAACCTGGTCTGTAACTGTTTCATACGCTCATAATATATATATTTTCTTTATCTGTGCACGCAATGTCTTGTATATAATGTATACCCTGTTCATTTATGTAACTGTACTTGAAACCATGTATTATTTGTTTTACTCTGTGCCCAGGACATACTTGAAAACGAGAGGTAACTCTCAATGTATTACTTCCTGGCAAAATATTTTATAAAGGTTCATATCGTTGTCATGGCTGCACAAACTGCCAGTTCATGCAATTGGGCCCCAGCTACAATCATCCCCACAGTGGCATTCCTATCAAACTCCAAAAGGCACTTAATTGTGAGTCTAAATTCGTGGTATATTACATCAAATGCCCTTGTGGACTCCTGTATATTGGCAAAACTGTGAGGATGCTTAAAGAGCGGATGGCCATGCACCGCACTACGATTAGGAAAGCCCTAGTGAGTGGGGGCGATGACATGGATCTTAAATGTCTCCCCGTCGCGAGACACTTCAAAGAACAGACATTCTTTGGCAACGCTTAGATGCATGCCTATCTCTCAGATCCCTGTTCCTAAGCGTGGTGGTGACAGGGGCAAGATCTTGCTACAACAGGAAGCCAGACTCATTTATGAACTACGGACCTTGGCACCAGGAGGACTGAACGAAGAATTAAAACTGGGCTGTTTTCTGTAAATTGTTTATGACACCTTGCATATTGATTATTACTTGCTTTGATGTTTGATCATGTTTGTAAGTTCATTTTGGTGTGTGGACACTTTCCTTCCATAGCTACACTTCCCTTGCACATTGTCACTCCCATGGCTTTTGTATTGTCTTTTTATGGTCATTACTCATTTTGTTTGGTGCAGCTGGGACTCCTGGTACCTTCATTACTGCCTCCTGTGGCTTTAATTTTAGCCACAGGTTTCTATGTATGCATGTCTGCCTTGTGCTGATGTCGTGGGTGCAGCGTTGCCCTTTCTAACAGTGCTTGCTACTGCGCCTGCGCGGACTGTGTGCTGGCGTCCTTGGTTGCCAGGGTTGCTCCATACGGGCACTGTGTGCTTTGTCAATGCGCAGTGTTGCTTCCCATTGGCTCCCCGGCCCACCCTTTGCCCTATGACGCGCAGGCTAGTCAGGTGACGCGCTGCAGCTCCCGACACCGGGCGCAAGTTGTGGACATCAGAGCAGACAGCCCTGATCACGAGAGGGATCCCCCTGCTCGTGGGTCTAGGACGTCAGTCGCGGATGACTGAGCTGGCTGCCCTTGATCACAAGATTGATTTCCCCTGCTTGTGAATCCAGACGGCTCCTTTCCGGTCCAGGTATTGGTTGTTCATGTGTGGTGCTCAGCTGCCAAACAGGTAACTAATGACAGGTTGATGGTGATTGGTTATGTTTTAATTGTTTGCACTTGGGGTGTGGGTACATAAGTATGGTCACTGTTAGTTTGGTGTTTGCACGGCCCTGAGGAAGGTCTCCCTGTGAGACCGAAACGTTGGCTTTCGTGTATCTGTTTACTTTAATACAGATTATTTTGGATTACTCCTTGCTGGTTGCTGTCTCTTTACTGGTCTTTGGGCTGGTTCTTATGTTATGTGGATTCCTATGGGACTAGCAACTGCCTTTTGCCTTACATCAGAGTGCTGACTGCTTGATTATATATATATATATATATATATATATATATATATATATATATAGCAGAAAATAGCCGTGTTAGTCCAGTTGCGATAGTGCAGAATAAATGAGTTCTTCAGTATTAGGTGATACCTTTTTTTATTGGACTAACAATTTATGTCATAGGACAAGCTTTCGAGAGTTCTCCTCTCTTCTTCAGGTCAAGCAATACTGATTTACACAGGAATCAATGGCTAAAACAGTGTATAGAGAGAGAAAAAAACCCCAAGATATTTACTGTAGATAAGGTAGGGTGTTAAGTGTTTGAAGCCAGGAGACAGTGTCAAAGAAAGGTGGGGAGGGGAAGGGATGCTGGGGGGGGGGGGGAGGGAGAGAAAGTGTGGAATAATGAATATGCACAGACACTCTATACTCCATCACGAAGAAGGAAGATACTGCTCACCTGTGGGACATCACTTCTCACAACCAGATCATTCCATAAATGATTTAAAAATCAAAATCCTCAATGGAATGTTTAAAAGCACCCAAGAACGGAAAACATTTGAGCTCAGAATGATAAGACTCTTTGACACCAAAACCAAAGGACTTAATGTGGACATGGGTTTTCTCACACCCTACCAAAATTGTCTGTAATTATCCTGCTTGCCTCAACTCTTATCCACACTTTCTCTCCCTCCCCCCCCCCCACCTTTCTTTGACACTGT
>NC_134496.1:1758101-1798101 GCF_040206685.1 Ascaphus truei | reverse complement strand
CTGGGTGATAATGGGGAAAGGCGGGGTTGCAGGACCTGCCTAAGACATGCAGATGAGTATACAGTTATATTTGCATATATATATATATATATGCAGTGTTCGACAAACCTATACATTTGCTCGCCCCGGGCGAGTGGATTTAACACCCGGGCGAGTAAATATTGGCCCAAGCAGCACACGTTTGGTACTAGGTGGCGAGTAGATTTTTTTGTGTGGCGAGTAGATTTTTTGGTGATTTGTCAACCACTGTGTGTGTATATATATATATATATATATATATATATATATATATATATATATATATATATATATATATATATATATATATGTGTGTGTGTCTGTGTGTCTGTATATATATATATATATATATATTCTTTTTTTTTTTAATATGTATTGGGTAGGTGGTTTTTATGCATTTGGGTATATATATATAGTTATATGTATTATAAAATATATATATGTATTGGGTAGGTGTTTTTTGTATGCATTTGGAGGTGGTTGTATATATTTGGGGGTGGGGATTTTTTAAAATGTATTTGGGGGTTGGAAGTTTTTTGCATTGGGGTGGGAAGTTATTTGGTATATATCTTGTGGGGGGAATTGTATGGGTGGGAGGGAATGAGTGAGCGTGGGGTAATTGAAGGAGGGAGAGGAGAGAGGGGGGAGTGAGGAAAAGAGGGAGTAAGAGTGAGAAGCAGGGGAGAGAAATACATGCGAGGCAGGAGAGTGAGAGGGGGTGAGACGGAAGGGAGAGAAATAAATAGGAAGGGGGGAAGAGAGGGGGCTTGTGAGGTGTGAAATAGCATAACATTGTGTATCAATAGTCTATCTCAGCATGTACTACATGTACACGTTTATTTCAGGTTGGGCTAAGATCGTGAGCGGAGTACCTCAGGGATCGGTACTGGGACCCCTGCTTTTTAACTTGTTTATTAATGACCTTGAGGTTGGGATCGAGAGCAAAGTCTCAATCTTTGCTGATGATACTAAATTGTGTAAGGTAATAGAATCAGAGCAGGATGTAATTTCTCTTCAGAAGGACTTGGAGAGACTGGAAACGTGGGCAGGTAAATGGCAGATGAGGTTTAATACAGAAAATGTAAGGTTATGCATTTGGGAAGCAAGAAAAAACAGACGACGTGCAGTACAAATTAAATGGAGATATATTGGGGGAATCCTTGATGGAGAAGGATTTAGGAGTGCTTGTAGACAGCAGGCTTAGCAATAGTGCCCAATGTCATGCAGTAGCTGCAAAGGCAAACAAGATCTTATCTTGCATTAAACGGGCAATGGATGGAAGGGAAGTAAACATAATTATGCCCCTTTACAAAACATTAGTAAGACCACACCTTGAATATGGAGTACAATT
Organism: Ascaphus truei; assembly: GCF_040206685.1. Taxonomy (NCBI): domain Eukaryota; kingdom Metazoa; phylum Chordata; class Amphibia; order Anura; family Ascaphidae; genus Ascaphus; species Ascaphus truei. The sequence continues at coordinate 1,796,732 of NC_134496.1, read as the reverse complement.
TTGGACATCACTCCTTAGAAAAGATTATTATTATGGAACTAGAGAGAGTGCAGAGAAGAGCCACCAAATTAATAAAGGGGATGGACAATCTAACTTATGAGGAGAGGCTAGCTAAATTAGATTTATTTACATTAGAAAAGAGGCGTCTAATAGGGTATATAACTCTATACAAATATATAATCGGGGACAGTACAAGGAGCTTGCAAAAGAACTATTCATCCAAAAGGGCAGTACAAAGGTCACGGGGTCATCCCTTAAAGCAGCCGTTCAAGCAAAATCCTATATGTGTGTTTATTTGAATAAATCAGTTCTGTACTATGAAAAATTACTTGTAGCATTTATATTTAAAAAAAAAAATGTTTTAAAGACATTTTTTAATGTTTCTAATGTAGGAAGCATTTGCAAAGTGACAGCCCCTTCCCCTTCTGATAGGCTCTGGCTCTTGAGAACCGCCATCACTGTAGCAGTCCACCAATTGTATCTAGTAACTGCCCAGTCAATCATATTCCAGAACTACATTTCCCATAATGCTGAATTAAATAACTCAGAGCAAAGCGATTGATTACAGGAGAACAGATCGATCTGCAGCTTTGCTAATCACTTGTCAGTGTGCAGATTGTATTGATGCACATATTCAATGTCCAATAGGAACGCTCCGTCTCCTGCTCCGGTCACGTGGTTCCCCGGCAGCTCACACAGACACTGTTTACCTGCTCCGGTGCTGTGGAAGTGATTCCTGCAGCTCCCCCGCCGGCTGAAGACACCTCCGATGCTGCCACCGTCACAGGACTGCTGCTGCTGATCCTTGATGTCGCCGCCACCCAGCAGGTATGTGCCAAACCGGGTACCCGACCGGGTACAACCTTAAATTTTGGCCGGGTACCAGTTACTCGTTTTTTTTTTATTGAGGACCCGGTCCAACAATACTACTCAGCCAATTGGTTTGTGTACTAATCCCCCACACAGCCTCCACGTGTCTGCACGTTGATACACGAATTGTCCGTTTTATCACCCATTATTTTTATTTCTTTTCCCTTTTTGCGCTCCCCTACTCTTCTTCGCATTACAGCACAAACTGCAAGGATTATTTGTAACAATAGATAATGTTACCGTAGTACTATAAGGATACATTGTAGGTGCTGCGTAAGGCTGCAGCCAGGGTGGGGAGACGCATGCTCACGCTCATGAGGCGTGACGTCAGCCCGAGCGATTCGCTGTCCTGCTCACTGTGTGCTCGAGCGAGGGGGGAAGGGGGCGTGCCCCCGATGGGAGGAGGGCGTGTCAGACTGGAGTGGGGCATGACGTCACATCCTCAGCTCCATCTGATTGGTTGTTGTGACTGCTGTGCTCTCATTGGCTCTTACCTGGTCACGTGACGCACCATAGCGCCGGGAAAACAAATGTAACTGAGTCTCCGAGCAACGCTCCGGCCAGAGCACACGTGCACCAAGCGGCACATTGGACGCTTGCATCAATTAAAAAGGTATTTAAACGCGCCGAGCACGAGCGTGCGTGCGTCTCCTCACACGGACTGAAGCGGCCATTATATTAGGCGCACCATCAGGATTTTGACAAACAGGAGCACCAAACGATTACCAGCTTGGGTATGAATGTAGAATTATACATTGCCACATGCTTTACATATACACAGAATAATAAAAAAATAAAAATTAACAAGTGGGAAAGTAGTATTGCTGCTTTAGGATTGTGTGAACAGTTACCTTTATAGTTGGTGTTATAAAACTGCTCCCCTGAACCTTTGGGACTGGAGATCCTGATCCATGAGCAGCCGGCGGCACATTGGGATGTTTACTTGTAGGACTGCCTGCGCATTAACAAAAACAAATCATTTCATGTCACAAGGGGATTAAAACAATCAACCATTACCCCGCACTCAAACCATTCCTCCCGCACTCAAACCATTCCTCCCGCACTCAAACCATTCCTCCCGCACTCAAAACCATTCCTCCCGCACTCAAAACCATTCCTCCCGCACTCAAAACCATTCCTCCCGCACTCAAAACCATTCCTCCCGCACTCAAAACCATTCCTCCCGCACTCAAAACCATTCCTCCCGCACTCAAACCATTCCTCTTTATTATAGTATTATTTCTATAAAGCATTTTGAAGACAAACACCCAAGGCCTTACAGACATGTATATACGGCACCACATAGAGACGTATATACGGCACTACATAGAGACGTATATACGGCATTGCAGATATGTTGTGACACGCAGCAATCGTTTGAAAACGTAAGATCCGTCTCCTAAATAAAATGACAATCCAGTCCAGATTTACTCGATGGTTTTAGACTTTCATGCATGTTAAAGCTGCAGACCAACCAATATTCTACGTGTGTTTTGTTTAATAAATCAGTTCTGTACTATGAGAAAATACTTGTAGCATTTTTTTAAAAATCAACTCTAAATTACATTTTTAATGTATTATAATGTAACGAGCATTTTTGTTTCTATAGCAACCATTTACAAAGTCACATCCCCTTCCTCTTCTGAAACGGGCTTTGTCACACCCCTTTTTGAGCCCTGCCCTCTCTCTAGCAATTCACCAATTGTATCTAGTGACTGCCAGGTCACATGATCTTCCCCACAGAACTTTGCCTCTTTGGTTCTCTTCTGCTGTACTGACAGCCATTTAGTAAACCTCTGAGCCGAATCTTCGCCAATTGATCGGCAACTTATCTAATTATTTATTGTGTGGATTCTATTGATGCACATAATAAAAGAAAAAATATATATAAAAATAATAATAAATAAAAAATAAAAAAACAGCAGCGTAGACTACTTTTAAGGCCAATTCAAATGCATATAAATTCATCTTGGTACACAGTGTGCTTCGTACAGTCAGCGGAAACATGATAAAACTGTTGTGCACCTGAAAATAATGGGAAAAGAACAGAACTGTGCAAAAAATGAACTCTTACCAAGATGAACACAACGGCCTATAAAAACTAAATACTGTAGATGATTGAATGAATAAATAAATCAATAAATCTATCTCTCCCTGCAGCTAGCCCAACCTCTCACGCAGAGAGAATGTCAATATTGTGTAGAAAAAAAGAACCTAAAGTGCACAGGAGAGATGGAAAAAAACAGGACATAGTGTACTCTGTGTGATATAAAGGCAAAGTCCTGCTGTAAATGACTGCACTTACAAGACAACAGATGAATACAGGCAAAATTGTATGGTCTTAGCTGTTTCACTGAAAACAGAGGGTTGTCATAAATTGAACTTTTTCAGGTTGGGCTAAAGTCGTGAGTGGAGTACCTCAGGGATCGGTACTGGTACCCCTGCTTTTTAACTTGTTTATTAATGACCTTGAGGTTGGGATCGAGAGCAAAGTCTCCATCTTTGCTGATGATACTAAATTGTGTAAGGTAATAGAATCAGAGCAGGGATTCACTTTCTGTTTTGCACATTTGTATGGCCATTTCCTTCACTAGCTGCATGCCCTTTACATGGAGAAGCGCAGTGATTACATATTTGTTTTACATTATTTGTTGGGCCGATTTTAATCCTTAGCAGCACGCTCCTAGAAGGCAACACTACTATGGTGTAATTGAATATATTTAGCCAATCACCTGCAACTGCTTATTGAGCAGTTTGTGGCAGGCCAGCCCCTCCTCTTCTAGGTATATAATCTCCTAGCAAGGTCCCCTTATTTCACTTCACTTATATGCGAGTATCTGTACTGGTATATACCAGTTTTTAATTGCACTAGGTTATGTAAGCATATGCTTTGATATTTTAACCCCTTCTGGGCTTATTTCACATAACACTAGTATGCATTTAGCGTAGGGACCTGCTAATGAGACTTACCTTGACGTGGTTAGCAGGCTTGGCATTATTTGATCAAAGGATGTAAACCAAAAGTCTCCTTTTCTCTCATAGGTATTTACACCATACATATAGTTATATTCCCCATTGATTGCTATCCCAAAGGGAGAAGCGCAGGGATTCACTTTCTGTTTTGTAATTTCTCTCCAGAAGGACTTGGAGAGACTGGATACGTGGGCAGGTAAATGGCAGATGAGGTTTAATACAGATACATGTAAGGTTATGCATTTGGGAAGCAAGAATAAACTGGCGACTTACAGCCGCGGCCCCCATTATTTTCCAACATCACCGCATTTTTCCGGGATTTTTTTAGAATGCCACGCACTTCACCGCATTCATGTTGCATTCACAGCCGCGGTTGATGTGTTTATTGATAATGGTTCGGATTTAATTGGTTGCAATTCTTCGCGTATCCGCCAGATGGCAGATATTCATGAATTGTAATGCGCATGCGCTTCAGTAATGTATCGACTTGCAGGTGTTTCGTTTAATACCACAGTGGTCTATTGTAAATTGGCCTTGGGACTGAAGGAAGAAGTTACAACAATGTATCAATTTAGGCTTTTCATATTAAAAAAGACAAGCACAGTTTCCGGTCTGGTTATTGTCCTGAGCTGAGTGTCCTGCCACGAGTGCACAATTGTAGTCCGTGTTCCAAAAACCCGACAGAACGTACGCTTATTTAATATGGGCCACGATTAATGCAACAGATAAGATGGCGACAGTTGTTCAAATTTATCAGTATTTTATCGAAAACTATGACTTTTACAAATTTTCGCCAGTTCCTCATGTGTGGAAGCGTGAAATAAGGAAAAAGTTATGTAACGATCCATGTTTTTTTCGTATTGATCCCGATTTTATTGGAGGGTATTGGTGTGTATCACCGGGTTTTTCCTGTATCTATGATCATGCAGACGGCAAAAGGCGAACGGTCGTGTTAAAACCAACTAAGAAATGTCAGTCGCTGGCAAGCAATGCGCCAGCACCAGCACCGGCTTCCAATAATGGTCCGACCGTCAGTGACAACCCTTGCTGTCTGTCCACGCATGGATACCTGCAGCCTGAGCCGGATTTCGCGTGCAGTTTCGAGCAAGCTTGCATGTACCTAAGCGATTTCCAGCCTCATCAGCTGACTACAGGTGTAGTAGTCCCGCTGTCACCTGTCAATGACGTGTATGATCAAGAATACGGCAGTGGCTCGGCGCTAGCTGATTGGGAAAGTCTATGGTGAGTAGTGTTGCCATATTTTAATCTGTTTTTTTTATTTTGAAAATATCAATATCAGTGCGATTCAAAAGTCAAGCGATTCTCCTGTAAGCAATATCATTGGCTGAGCGGCTTCTACAGTTGATACTGCACAATTGGTGAAAAGCTAGGCTCATGCGCATTGGAACCTTCTTGAAACGCATATGCGTGTCATCACATCGATGGTAGGTGCATGTGAACAGGAGACGCCCCCCGAGAAAATTATTGGTGGGACTGACTGTGGGAACTTCTTTAGGGGACTGACCATTACAGTAAAACTTTTACTTTTTTTTTGTTCCTCAGAAAAGAAAACTGTCATCTCATGCGGAAAACGGCAAATCGAGGGATTTTGATGGATAATATCGCTTTGTGTAACAATGCCTGCACATTGCTGAATCGGATTTTAAAAACCACATACCGGAGTCTACAGTTTAGTGGCCGTTGTTATTTATTAGGATAGAATACCTGAAACAGTATGCTGATGTTTTCAGACCATATACAATACTTTTTTTATATATACTGTATAATAAACCCGAGAAAATAAAAAGTATGCATTTATTCTACATGTATTCCAGTACATGTCTTCTATACCCGTACAGCATGTATTGTTTTAATACTCTTGTGATGTACAGTACTGAGCAAGCCTACAGCATACAGTACAGTATGCATGGACAGTACAGTACATTCTAAAAACACTGTATTTTGTTGCAGAATAAAAGGAGACAATGGAACAATTTAAAACAAATCAACATTTTCTTTTATTGGTGGAGTAAGTACAAAAACATTTATTTACAAATACTGTACAATGTAAAATAATAATAATAATAGCATGTTCTTGTATAGCGCTGCTAATTGACTCTAATGTGAGTCATTAACGTATAAATACACCATCCATTTTGTGGATTCACTGCACATTGAATACACATCGACTAAACATCGAATATACATTCTTGTGCTTGTATTTCTTTCTACTCGCAGCAATGCCTGTTAAAAAGATTTCAAAGGATCTCAGCATGAGAATTAAGGAGATGTACACGAGCGGACACCGAATTGCAGATATCCAACGCTGGTTATCTGCTTCTGGCCTAGATGTGCCATCAATATTCTGGAAGCCAGAGGGTCACGTGGTGATGACTTAGCTCAGATAGTGTCAACTCGGCCCTCTTTTCCAAGCACGACAAGGTCTGTTTCTTTTCTTACTTTATTTTGGAGAAAGCAGGGAAAAACAGTCTCTTGTGTAGAGGTGTAGGTCTAAATGTCTCTGTGTGTGCTTAGTAGTAAAGGGAGGTGAAAAGATAATCTTGCAGTACCATTACAGGAGTTACAGCAAGGTACTCACGAGTCCAGAGGAATGGTAGAAAGGAAGTGCCAATGTATGCTGGGTAGTAAGATAGTCTGGGAACAGACCATCTGTGGGCAGAGCAGAGGGGGAGAAAGCAGACTAGCCCATTTGAGAGAAAAGCTGGGGCTGCTATGGCAACTCACAGGAGTGTCTGGGGGAGCTACAACATGTAGCAATAATGTTGCATCTCTAATACAGCAAGCTGCTGGGAGAGGGGAAATGGCACTGTATTTATCACACAAGCACTGTGTTTGTGTGCAGAACCAAACACATACAGCTGGCACTAATAAGCTGGCAAGCAGGGCTGCGAGGAAAAGGGGGGGGGTGAAACAGAAGTGCAGACAGGAGTATTCCTGTTCCATGACACTCCCCGTCTGGTATCTGTAGATACCACTATATAACAGGCTATGTGGAACATATGTGCAATGCAAACATAACATAACAACGCAAAGGTCCATATTCCCATAGCAAGGCGATACCGGCCGGTGCCACTGGCGTCAAAGTACTTTGGCCAACCTTCCAGTAAGGGAAGCCAGGTGGATGCACAGCTCTTGGTTAGCTTGATGCACCACAATGTCTTTTGTAAGAGTCTCTGGCACTGTTTCCTTTTAGCCTTGTGAGAAAACAGTCCTTTTGTCTCTGTAGTTTTATCCACAGAGTACATCCCCTTGTAAGTGTGCCAGTCGTGGTAGCTTGTCGCCCTATCACCTGGCGTTCGGCAGAAGGAGATGGCTTTTGGTTCCCTTTGTAGGTTGCAGAGGTGCGAAGTGAGCCTAGAGATGACAGGTTCTCTATTGTTCAGGAGGCGTCTTTTAGGTGAACAGAGTGGTAGCGGGTTCACCCAGTTGCCCAGTCCGTCTTTAACGAGCTCCTTGACTGTCAACCTCGGGAATCCTCTATCTTCCCTCAATGGTGATTGTTTGTCGTCGTCCCTTGTTGTCTGGAACGCTGTGCACCATAGGTCATCGGTGCATTTCTCTTGCATGAGAACATCTCCGCGTAGTTTGGTGAAACGCCTTTGTGTCTCTTTGTTAACTGCCATCGGGAGGTTATTTTCTCCCTGGACGTAACGAAGAACAGTCTCCTTTGCCCTAGTAAATCCCTTTATGAAATGTCTCTGTGGCTGTTTCTTTTTAGACGTGTGAGAGGACAGTCCCTTTGACACTGTGGCTTCACCTGTGGGGCGCAATCTTTTGCGGCTATGCCAGCCGTGGCAGTTGGTTGCTTTGTTGCTTGATACTCTGTGGAGAGGAACAACTGTACGTCTTAGTTGTGCCATTGCTCGCGGGAGTATTGTCTGATTGTTCATTGCCTTTTGGACGATCCCTTTGTCTGTCACCTTTGGGAGGTGACTTCCTTCCCTCGGTGGAATCGACTCGTCAGCCGTAGCTGTCTGGACTGCTGAGCATCCTAGGCCATTGTCGCATCCCCTCGACGTGAGAACGTCTTTGTTGGTCTCAGGGGTATGACCTTGTCTTATCTCTTCACTTGGCCCTTCGGTCACTTGGAGATGGCCAAGACATGGTTCAGAGAGAGATGTGTGTCCACATTCTGTCACCACTGTTCTGCGGGCATCAACGTAGTCTTGCCCGTGCTCTTTGTTGGTGCACGCGTTGCCCACTATCACCCATCCTAGGTCAAGTCTTTGGGCGTATGGCGCGTTGTGGGGTCCGTTATGCTGTTTACGGACTTTATGTACTCTCATGATGTCCCTACCGAGCAGCAGCAAGATCTTGGCGCCTTGTTCTACCGGCCGGATGTGGTTGGCTATTCCTTTGAGGTGGGGGTAATGGAGTGCCACGTCTGGTGTGGGAGTCTCTTCCCTGTTTGTGGCCATGTGGTTGCACTCGATGAGTGTGGGAAGGGGCACATTCACTTTGCCGTCTATTGAGCATATGGTGTAGCCATTCACTCTTCTACCTGTGGTCTCCATTCGCCCTGCGCACGTTCTGAGAGTGTAAGGCGAAGCACCGTCTTGTATGTTAAACATGTCGAAGAACTCTGACCTGACCAGCGATCGGTTGCTCTGGTCGTCGAGGATTGCGTACATCCGAATAGCATCTCAGGTTGTCCCTGGGGGTGCACTGCGACGAGGCATATTTTGGAGCAGGACATTTTGTCACCTTCTTTTCCGCAAACCTCACTGCACTGAGATGTGACGGATGTTGACTCTCCTTCTTTCTCCCCGCCATGCTCCGCTACGGAGGATGGGTTCTTGAGTTGGTGGAGTGTCAGCGCCGCTGGGTGTAACGCTGTCACGTGCTTGTCACTTTCGCACACTGTGCATTTGATCTCTTCTTTACAGTCCCTGGCTAGGTGAGTCGTGGAACCGCAGCACTTGAAGCAAACTCCGAATTCTCCAAGTAACCTCTTGCACTCCTCTAGGGACTTCATCCTGAACCCAAAGCACTTGTTGAGTGGGTGTGGCTTCTTGTGTATGGGACATTCCCTGTTTGGGTCCCTTGGTTCCTTGTCTCCGGCGACCGACTGATCGGGAGCAGTTTGGGTCGTGGGAGGCACCTCCGTCCTGCGGGTCGAGATGGGTGTTTGGGGGTTACCATAGCTCGTCGCTGGTCTCTCGTTTCTCAGGCTGCTTGCACTGTATGTGGTTTGCGCACCTAAGAAGAAGCTGGGGTCGTTCCTCGTCCTTGCTGCTTCGCGAATGAAGCTCAAGAAAACTGAGAATGGGGGGTAGACGACTTGCTTCTCCCTTTTGTATTTGGAGCCTTGTGAGATCCATTTTTCTTGGAGGTTGAAGGGTAGCTTCTCCAGGATGGGTCTCACTCCACGTGCTGAGTCTAGGACGTTGAGACCTATTAAGGAATGGTCTTTCCTTGCGAACTCCAGTTCTTGCAGGAGGTCTCCAAGATCTCGTAACTTCGAGTAGTCTTTTGGTTGTGATCTTGGGGAAGCTGTCGACTCTTTTGAAGAGCGAATCCTCGACTGCTTCGGGACTGCCGTAGGACTCTTTCTTGATTTTTTTTATTGCTCTTTGTTTATTTTTTTGTTTTTTTTTTTCGTATTTTTTATTTTTAGCCTTTCCCACACTAGTCAAGACCTACTTGGGGTTGGTGCGCGTTTGCTGCCCGCAGTCTTTTTGCGTACTCTCTGGATTCGTTCCCCAGGAACTTGACTAACAGGTTGAGCTTTTCCCTTGCTGAGAAGTCCAAGCTGTTGATTGCGTCTTTGAACGTGAACTTCCACATCCAGTAGTTCTCAGGGCGGTCGTCGAAGCTGATGAGTCCTGTGTGCACCAGGTCACGCCGGATCATGTACTTGGCTATGTCTGTCAGACCTGAGGCATCGGCGTGTTTGTCCCGTTCTGAGGTAGTTGCTGAGACGGCTGTGCGGTCGCCTCTTCCTTGGCGTGGACGCGTGATGGCTGCTGGCTAGTGTGAGGGGCTGTTTTCTCCCGCGTGGGTGTACCTGGATTGCGAGCCTGTTGTGGTGCATCCGTGTGCGCGCTGGCGTGTGGATCACTGTTGCGGCTGTGGCTATCCCAGGCAGCATGTGCCATTGACGGAGCAGCGTCTTCTCCTCGTGGTCCTAGCAAGTCTTCGGTGTCTGTGGTGTCACTCCCTCCGTGTTGAGATGGTGCGCTGGTGTTTACACTGAAGAGGCTCCTTACGTAGTCTTCAGTGCGTCGGACCGGATCCTCTGAGGCAATCCGTCTGTACGGTTGCTCCCCGCCATCCTGTTGCGCGGCTGCTTCCAGGACTTCAGCTTGGGCTATGGCGGCGGCTTCCTTCTCTTGGTTAAGTGCCTCTAGATCCGCGTCCAATTCGGCCTTTCTACGCGCGGCGGCATTTGCAGCGGCGGCAGTAGCAGCGGCGGCGGCATTTGCAGCGGCATTGGCAGCGGCGGCGTTCTGCTCCTCCTATTCTATGCGCGCTCTTTCTGCCCTTACGGCTGCCTCTCTTCGACCATATTCGGCCCTGGCACGTGCGGCCTCCGCGGTGGCTCGCGCCTTGGTAGCGCTTGCGCTTGCGCTGGACGCGTTGGATTGTGCCGATCTTGCTGACCTTGATGAGTGTCTGGATGTCCTGGAGCGCTGGGATGCAGTTTCCAGCAAAAGGTCCTTTCTCTGGTCTTCGCCCTCAGTGATAGTGGTCTGCACGAAGCCGTCACGCTCCAGGTCAGTTGCCTCCTGCTGGTCACGTTCGCTGAGGCTTTCCTCCGTGTTAATTCTTTTTAGGTAGGCGAGATATGTTTGTGACAGCATTTGGTAACGTTTGTGACTTGACCTCAATTGGGCTATAGCTTGCCTAATTTGTTTCTCCTGATCACTAGTACTTGCAACGTTACATATTTCACGACCAGTGTCCTCCCAGGCCTTCTCTAACTTTTCGCAGTGTGCTTCAATGTCAGTCTCATATTTTTCACGGGCCTTTTGTGTCAGTGTGACTGTCCGTTTGGGCCTTGCGCCTGCCCGCGCCTGTTGCACTTGCGCAGCGGTCTCTGTGTCTGAGTGATCGCTTTCCTGCGTGATGTCTGGTGAGGCTCTGAGTTCTGCCATGCTGTAGGTGTGTGTAGGCCTTTTGCCAGTGCGTGTGGCGTGTGGTCTTTTACCTTGTCAGCGATGGGCGTCTGTCTCAGATGATGCCGAGCGGTGTCCTGCCGCGTGCAGCGTAGAGGTAGCTGTACTCACAGGTGTCCGGTGGCTCTGACCCGTGTCCTGGCGGGTGTCCGGTAGCGTGGCCCTTGATGGCGCTAGCCATGGGGACGTGCGCAGGGGTAGGTGAGATGGTGGCTCCTCACTATGGGGCTGTGCAGAGGGTGAACTCAGACAGAGAAAAGGCAGTTAGGTTTTGTGTGAGAAGCACTGTTTGTTGCAAAGCTGCTGTGCAGTGTAGGCAGCTGCTTATCTGTTAAGGCTGCAGGCTGTGTGCAGTTTGCTGTGTAAGCTGCTTGCTTGTACTGCTGTAGAGGCTGCTCTGTTTATCATGGAGTCTGGAGTAGCAGCTCCTGTAAGAGTCTGTAAGGCACACAATACCTTTTCACTATTCTGGAAGCCAGAGGGTCACGTGGTGATGACTTAGCTCAGATAGTGTCAACTCGGCCCTCTTTTCCAAGCACGACAAGGTCTGTTTCTTTTCTTACTTTATTTTGGAGAAAGCAGGGAAAAACAGTCTCTTGTGTAGAGGTGTAGGTCTAAATGTCTCTGTGTGTGCTTAGTAGTAAAGGGAGGTGAAAAGATAATCTTGCAGTACCATTACAGGAGTTACAGCAAGGTACTCACGAGTCCAGAGGAATGGTAGAAAGGAAGTGCCAATGTATGCTGGGTAGTAAGATAGTCTGGGAACAGACCATCTGTGGGCAGAGCAGAGGGGGAGAAAGCAGACTAGCCCATCTGAGAGAAAAGCTGGGGCTGCTATGGCAACTCACAGGAGTGTCTAGGGGAGCTACAACATGTAGCAATAATGTTGCATCTCTAATACAGCAAGCTGCTGGGAGAGGGGAAATGGCACTGTATTTATCACACAAGCACTGTGTTTGTGTGCAGAACCAAACACATACAGCTGGCACTAATAAGCTGGCAAGCAGGGCTGCGAGGAAAGGGGGGGGGGGGTGAAACAGAAGTGCAGACAGGAGTATTCCTGTTCCATGACAATCAACCACCGTGTGCTATCATGCACACGGAAAAACCAGACAACGCACGAGGACACCAACGGTAACTAACGCGTAAGTATATTTATATAACTATATAATACAGTATATCTATTATTGTTTATATTGCTGCATATTAATAGAACAATATATTGTGTAGATCTATCTAATTTTATAGTCATTTCGGTATATTTACAGTATATAACTACAGTATATCTATTGTTTATATTGCTGCATATTAATAGAACTATATATTGTGTAGATCTATCTAATTTTATAGTTATTTCAGTATATTTACAGTATATAACTACAGTATATCTATTGTGTATATTGCTGCATATTAATATAACTATATATTGTGTACAGTAGATCTATCTCATTGTATACTATTTTTATTGCAAATGATGTGCTGTGCTTGTGGCCTACTGCACTGTAACTTACCGGATTGTTGTTTTTCTGTACATTGTAGGGAGACAACTCTCCTGGTCAACAAAATAAGTGAAGAGAATGATGAGAAGAGTGCATTAAGGGTCAAATACACTCTGCAGCAAAATCACAATCTCACTGTATCTGAAACCAGCATAAATAAGATGAGACGCAGAATTGGATGGAAATATGGACGTGTGAGGTTAGTACTGGACAGTACAGGAGGTAAAAGTGTTGTTTAAGAAACTGTACTGTACCTCTAAAATTATTTATTCCTTGTCATTACAGAGCGTACCCTATGATAAGGCACGTTAACAAAATCAAGAGAGTGGTCCAGGCCCAGGCATGGACCGACAGTGGAGAAACTTTCCAGGATTGGATCTTCACTGACGAGTCTACTGTATCGCTGGAGAGATTTGCCACCTTTGCATTCCACAAAAAAGGTCGCATATCTATGAAGCCGCGTCCAAAACACCCAGTGAAGATGCATGTGTGGGATGCCATCTCTAGGCGTGGACCAGGATGCATCGTCATCTTTGAAGGTACAGTAAAATGTATATCACACGCTTTTGCCTTACGCACTGTACTGTACTAGTGTGCAGTTTTTTGAGCACTTTTCTTTTCTTGCTATAAGAATCATGAATAAAGCTTTCTTCCAAGACAAAATTGTGCCTGAGATTGTGGAATACATCACACGTGAGTTCCCGGATGGTCACTGTTTCTACCAGGACAACGGTCCGAAGCACACCGCGTCAACAACGCATATCCTTGAGCGCGGTATCAACTGGGTGAAGACGCCAGTGGAGTAAGTGCGGTAACCGTGTCTCATTTTTCCCACTGTTTTTACTGTGTACTGTATCTCTTAAACTAATTGTCCTTTTTTCCCCCTCCAATGTCAGATCGCCAGACTTCAATCCTATCGAAATGGTCTGGCATCAGCTGAAGGACCATATCCGAAAAGTCGTGAAACCCTCCAAAAAGGATGAGTTGGCGCAAGGCATACTGAGTTTTTGGAACGATGTACTCACCGTGGAACGATGCAATAAATATATTGACCATATTGCGACTGTGTTGCCCATTGTGATCACGCGTAATGGGCAAGCATCAGGAAGGTAGTATGTATAGTACTGTACTGTACTGTAGTATTGCAAGTACAGTATGATACAGGTAAGTATGGCACAGATTTTTTCTTTCCTAGTAGTCAGAGTATACAGTAGTTCCAGTATAGACTAGTTTGACAGTACTAACTGCATACTGTAGTCCAATATGGAGTAGCTAAACAGTACACAATGCCATAATACAGTATGCACCTACAGTAAAGTAACTGCTCAATTGTTTTCTTTCCAGAGAGAGCAGCACCAGCCATCTGGTTACAAAGTATTTAACAGTAGTCATAGTATACAGTAGTTCCAGTATAGACTAGTTTGACAGTACTACACAGCACACAATGCCATAATACAGTATGCACATAACTGCACTAATTTTTAGTTTTCTTGTATTTTCTGAAAAAAGGGATGGACTGGGGGAGAGAGGGGGTTATCGTGTAAAGTCTGTGAACTGTTTGTACAGTTAAGTGTACAGTATCTAAACTGCAGTCATGATGTACACAAAACCTCTCCTCTCTCAATGAACTACTGTACTGTACACAGAATGAGGAAGATAAAGACGGAAAAAAATATATTACTATATATACATATAATTATATATTATTAATTAATATTATTATCAATGTGCATTATTCATGATTATCCACCGGCCCTCAATTTCCATCTGACTGAAGAACTTAATAAAGACTGCATTTTGTATTATTCATGATTATTTTTATATTTGTTTTTTTTGTTCCTGATAAAATAAAATAAATATTTATTTACATTCATGATAATCATAATCACTGACAACAACCCCCCCCCCCACCTACATCAAAGAAAAAATGACAAAAAGTGGTAATTTACTGCATCAACAACATGAATCAGATAATGGTTTTTTTAACTCTCAATTTTCACAGTGCTGTGCAAATCAGATTTACATATCAAATTCGAAAAGGGATTTTCAAAAGCGTTACCGTAAACAAAGCCTCAAAAGGGTTGGGGGGAGGGGTGAGTCATGCGCAGTAATCATCAGCTAGCTCCCATCCCAAAGAGGATTACAGTACACGCAGGCGCATAGAGAGGTGATGCTCGGCTAGGGACGGATTAAAAACACAATGGCAAGCTTCAGAAACTGAATGACTCTGTAGAGGTGTCTGTCGATAAGAGTTTCAAATCCTTGATCGAGCCTTGTGTGTGTGCGTGGGGGAGGGGGGTACAGGGTACAGCTGCATGAAGGATTGGCTCTACTGCAGTTCAAAGAAATGGCATTTTTTCAAAAGGCAGGTCAACATAATAATTTGATCCCTACACTCCCAAATACAGCACTGTACATAAAAAGCACACAAATCATCCATGTGCAGTCAAACGCACAGTGTCGCAGTCAAAAGCTACAGCACAGATTGAATATCAAGATGGTTTATGCAGGCTTGTGGAGAAAATAAAAATAAAAAATGAGAAAAATATATATATATATTTTTTTTTTTGGTCACTCACTCTTGAACTTCGCAAGCAAGCAGCGGTGAATTTACAGGCCCATGCGCAGTAATCATCAGCTATCAAGCAGGAATGTGATTGAAACCAGAAAGACACACATTCAAAGGAATGGTGTGGGAGAGGTGTACTGTACTGTAGATAAGAAGTTGAAATACTGCAGTGCAGTAAATTATCCTGTGTGCGCGCAGGGGCGAGCGAGGGGAGAGTGCTGTACTGTATATGCTGAAATGTGATACTGTTACAGCACACACCTATGCGTTTCAACAATTTTCAAATGAGACATACAGCACTGCAAATGCATGTATAAATATGCAAATTTACAATTACTGCGCGCGCACATGCAGACTGTGTACTGACATAGGTTGAACTGCTAAAGTATTAGACTTCCAAGACAACAGCTCGCGAACGCTCCCCTGAGTTTTTAGACGGTATTGCAGTATTGCAGACAGCGATAATAAAATGCTAATATTACGAGCGCTAAAATACCGCAATACACTTCGGACAAAAAAAAAAAACCCGTATCTGCCCGCGGTTATCAAAGTTGCGCCGATTCGGCCGCACTAGGATAAAGGCGGCCGCCACTGTACACATTAAATGGGGATAAATTGGGGGAATCCTTGATGGAGAAGGATTTAGGAGTGCTTGTAGACAGCAGGCTTAGCAATAGTGCAAAAGCAAACAAGATCTTATCTTGCATTAAACGGGCAATGGATGGAAGGGAAGTAAACATAATTATGCCCCTTTACAAAGCACTAGTAAGACCACACCTTGAATATGGAGTACAATTATGGGCGCCACTCCTTAGAAAAGACATTATGGAACTAGAGAGAGAGTGCTGAGAAGAGCCACCAAATTAATAAAGGGGATGGACAATCTATCTTATGAGGAGAAGCAAGCTAAAATAGATTTATTTACATTAGAAAAGAGGCGTCTAAGAGGGGATATGATACTTATGTATAAATATATTCGGGGACAGTACAAGGAGCTTTCAAATGAACTATTCATCCCAAGGGCAGTACAAAGGACTCGGCGGCATCCCTTTAGGTTGGAGGAAAGGAGATTTCACCAGCAACAAAGTAAAGGGTTCTTTACAGTGTGGGCAGTTACAATGTGGAATTCATTACCCATGGAGACTGATGGCAGATACAATAAATTTGTTCAAAAAAAGTTGGACATCTTTTTAGAAAGGAAAGGTATACAGGAATATACCAAATAAGTATATATGGGAAGGATGTTGATCCAGGAATTAATTCGATTGCCAATTCTTGGAGTCAGGAAGGAATTTATGTTTCCCCTTATGAGGTATCATTAGATGATAGGACACTGGGTTTTTTGGTTTGCCTTCCTCTGGATCAATAAGTATTATTATTATTATTGAAGTATTTTAACTTTATACTATTTACCATATATGTTTTGTCAATTGGACAGAGCATTGGGCACCCCTGTCTTTTGTTGGATCAATAAGTAAGTATAGATATAGGATAAAGTATCTGTTGTCTAAATTTAGCATAGGTTGAACTTGATGGACCTACGTCTTTTTTCAACCTCATCTACTATGTAACTTGTTAGATGAAATCCACCCGTCAGATTCAGCTGGGCTCCTCACCAAAGATACTACTGCTGGGCTCAACCAGAAAAGACACCTCTTTGCATCCGATGTATATACTGGACTAAATAAGCTCAGCTGGGTTCCCAGAGGAAATATTAGATAAGGAAAGAGAAGAGTGTACGAATGTACAAACAATTTATTGAACTATAAAACACATAAAAGATATATCCGCCAGGGTAACAGTGCGCACGTCAACCGTATGCTGCAACTCTCATTAGCCTCTCGAGAAAGCGTCCTGCGTTCTTCTTTCCAGGTCTCTCGACATACACAGGATTCCACCGGCACACTGGGGGTTATTAGCGGTTCAAAGCGACGTCCCGCGTCCTTCTCCGGCGGTGCCTCCATGCACCCGGATCACTTCCGTGTCACGTAAGAATTCAACTCATGTCTCACGAGATTTCCGTAGGAAAGTCAGTCTAACGGCACCAATGATTGCGAGTCCTCCAGGGAGCTATTCACACGGACTCCACATCCTCACCCTACTAGTTTCGCCTGTCGGCTTCGTCAGGGGCATGTGTTGGATCTGCCCCCCCTACCCTATTTATACCCATTCAGAGTCGGGCACCGTACACCAAGGAGCCAGAGCGGTTTCTGACACGCAGAGTCTCCTCAAAACTAGTAGGGTGAGGATGTGGAGTCCGTGTGAATAGCTCCCTGGAGGACTCGCAATCGTTGGTGCCGTTAAACTGACTTTCCTACGGAAATCTCGTGAGACACGAGTTGAATTCTTACGTGACACGGAAGTGATCCGGGTGCATGGAGGCACCGCCGGAGAAGGACATGGGACGTCACTTTGAACCGCTAAGGACCCCAGTGTGCCGGAGGAATCCTGTGTATGTCGAGAGACCTGGAAAGAAGAACGCAGGACGCTTTCTCGAGAGGCTAATGAGAGTTGCAGCATACGGTTGACGTGCGCACTGTTACCCTGTCAGATATATCTTCTATGTGTTTTATAGTTCAATAAATTGTTTGTACATTCGTACACTCTTCTCTTTCCTTATATAATATTTCCCCTGGGAGCCCAGCTGAGCCTATTTGGTCCAGTATAGACATCGGATGCAAAGAGGAGTCTTTTCTGGTTGAGCCCAGCAGTGGTATCTCTGATGAGCCCAGCTGAATCTGACGGAGTGGATTTCATCTAACAAGTGAAACAGCTAAGACCATACGATCTTGCCTGTATTCATCTGTTGTCTTGAAAGTGCAGTCATTTGCAGCAGGACTTTGCCTTTATATCACACAGAGTACACTATGTTCTGTTTTTCCCACCTCTCCTGTGCGCTCTAGGTCCTTTTTTTGTGCACCTGAAAACAAATTTAAACAATAATGTTGGTTCACGAAATCTAAGGCCATGGTTCCCAAATGACAATCGCTATAGAATACCAAAAAAACACAAAGTTGGTGCTACATCTCAGAAAAGTGACTGCACACACAAATGTGAAAAACATATAGCAAATGTGCTTATTTAAAGTGATAATGTCGATTTGTTTGAACTTTATTCTTTTGCTATACATTTTTTTTTACCTTTGTAATGTGCAGTCACTCCGAGATGTAGCAGCAACTTCCTGGTTCAGTGATATTCGATAGCCGTAGTAATTTGATAGGTGCTATATGATTTTTGCCCTTGACCGTCTTCTCTCTCATTTATTAATGAACGTATCTGAACCAAAGTTCTCTAAATATGTTCAGCTGTAATTGCCGGTAACCTGCTTCCCATTAGTAAAATAAATATGGCCACCAAATTATCATAGTTCTCATTGGCCAATAAGAAAGCTGCAACGCTACTGTGGCAGCCATCTTTAATTATCCCTTGAAGATTACCAGTAGCTAAAAAGTAAATCTCCTAGGAAACAAAAAAGGTCAAACTAGTGGGTTTCAGATACAGTAAAAAATGTAAATAGTGAAAATAATGGGGGGTTGTTGCTTTAGTATGATGTTATTGGTACTCTAGTTAGAGCATTATAGTATATTTTCGCTCCACGTGTATTGTACTTTTCTAGGTTTTTGCGTGAACCCTTTCCCCTTCCCGTATCCCTATCCTATCTTCCCAGTTTATTTACTAAATCCTTTTTTTTCTTTTTAAAGTGGCAATTCCAGTGTGTTGTTCAACTATTATTTTTTTTTTGAAGCAGGGGGTCCCTGAAGCTGAACCCCATTAATTTCAGCTCTGGGGACCCCCTGCTTCGCGAGATACAGGCATCCGGAGGGGATGCCGGTATCTCAGCAAAGTTTAAAGCTCCCACGTCATGTGGGAAAATAAGAAGCCTCGTTGGATGACGTATCGGCTTACAATTGGCAAGCAGGGCGGAGGAGCTTTGAAACGCCGCCAACACATGATTCCGGCTAGCTGAGCCGGAGTGGCTACCGGCACCCCCTACGGAGGTATCTCCGGAGGCAGGGGTCCTCCAGAGCTGAAATTAATGGGGTACGAGTCCGAGGATCACCTGCTCGAACTGATGTTTATTAGTATTTTTTTTTTAAGAGCAGCGCTTGGATTGCCTCTTTAGATTGAAGAGTTAAATAAAATAAACACAGGGCCAACACGTGATTAGAGACCCCCAACATTTCTGGTACGAATCCTTTAGAACAAGGGGACATCAGTTTAAATGAATGTACCATAAGGTTTCCCCACCATTCATAGTCAGGTTCTTTCTAATGCAGCGTACGTTGGACTTCTAATTCACGTAACAATGAAGGTGCCTTGACCGATTGTGTTGCATTAGATGTACAATTAGAACTATCATATATTTATTTTTTATTTCTCTATACTTTGTTATGGTGTGCACTTTTTGCCTTAGTCCCATCCAGCTCGACACTTTTTCAGTTACGGTATATGCCACTTTCAAATAAATCTGCTTTACAAATATGGGGCAAAAAAAACCAGTCTAAAGTATGTACAGTGGAGAGAAAATGTTTGTGAACCCCAATGATAACTATGTAAATTCCATAGTTTTTCCCATGATAACCTTAGTGAATCAAAACCAGTCTTTTCTTAAATATCCAATAGGGTTTATATCAAGGTCTCAAACTTAGTCCTCAAGGGCCACAAACAGGCCAGGTTTTAAGGATATCCCTGCTTCAGCACAGGTGGCTCAATCAGTGCTGAAGCAGGGATATCCATAAAAGCTGGCCTGTTAGTAGCCCTTGAGGACAGAGTGAGACACGTGGTTTATATGAAATAATTCAATGTCTTTTGAACAAAATGATGTACGAAATAGACAATGAGTAATTAAGAGTCATGGTATGTGCAAAAGGAAGTGAAACGCTGGTTTTAAAGGGGATCATTAGAATCAGGTGTTTAAATAATTAGGTATATCTCCAGGTGTCAGTTTGGGAGGCCCCATCCTATATAAAGATCAAACTTTGTGAGTTTGGTCTTCATCATACAGGTGTGTCGAAACACGTCATGCCACAATCAAAATAAATCTCTGAGGACCTCAGAAAAGCAGTTATTGCTGCTCATCAGTCTATAAAGGGTTACAAAACCATTTCTAAGGATTTTGGACTGCACCAATCCAGTGTCAGACTCTACCCAGGAACCCAGGAGCGGTTGTCCTACCAAAATCTCTCCAAGAACAAACCAGCAAATCACCCAGAAAGTCACAAAGAACCCCAGAGTATCACCCAAGGAGCTGCAGGCCACTCTCGCATTGCCTAATGTGAGTGTCATGACTCAACTATCTGAAAAACGCTGAACAAGAATGGTGTTCATAGAAAGCTTGCCAGGAGGAAAACATTGCTCTATAAAAAGAACATTTCAATTATAATTTCTGCCCGTCTGAAATTTGCCAAAGACCACATAGACGAGCAACAAGACTTCTGGAACATTTTCTCTGTCCCCAAAAGATAGAACTTTTTGGGGAAAACGAGACACTGCGTTCGAACAGAAGAACCTCACACCAACCGTCAAGCATTACGGTAGGAGGTGGGATGGTTTGGGGCTGCTTTGCTGCCTCAGAACCTGGACAGCTTGCCATCATTGACACAACCATGAATTCTGCATTGTCATGAGATTCTAGAGGAGAATGTCAGGCCATCCGTCCGTCCGTGAGCTGAAGCGAAAGTGGGTCATGCAGCAAGACAATGATTCTAAACATACAAGCAGATCTACAAAATAATGGCTGCAGAATAAGAAATTCCGCATTTTAGAATGGCCAAGTCAAAGTCCAGACCTAAACCAATGGTTGAAATAGGAAACACACAGTTGAAGAAATTGCAGCTCAAGGGGGCACCACCAGGTACTGAATATAAAGGGTCACATACTTTCTCGCACATGGATATTGAATGGGGTTTTTTGTTTGCCTTCCTCTGGATCAATAAGTAAGTATAGATATAGGATAGAGTATCTGTTGTCTAAATTTAGCATAGGTTGAACTTGATGGACGTACATCTTTTCAACCTCATCTACTATATAACTATGTAACTATGTAACTATGTAACTATGTAACTATGAATGTCGACTCATTTGTGGATAAATAAATGTTGATAAAATATCATGTTTTGGTGTCAATTGTTTGATCAGGTTATCTTTATCTATTATTAGGACTTAGATTAAGATCTAATAACATTTTAGGTTTGAAATATGAAAAAATCCTAAGGGGTTCACAATCTTTTTCTTGCCACTGCACATATTGAGCTATTTGTTACAGTTTTCATCACTGGCTAATTACGGGCTCATAACCAACTGAGGAAAGAGTGCAGCAGCAGTTCTAACATTAGTGATCACGATGGGGCTATATACAGTCCTGTATATAATACTGCAAGAAGAAAAAGGATTTTGCATTAAGTCTACTGGGCATCAGGATTGTAAAACCCCAGAGAAGGTCAAGACAAACTGAAAGAAGGTTCATCAGGACACACGCTTTAAAAACACACACATGTGCACGCACGCACGCACACACGAACACACACTTTGCAGGCCCTGCTGGCAGTACAAGAATTTGCCATTTACAGCTGCCAATCCCAACTGTCAGCAACTGATGCTTTTTAATTACACTGTACAAATTCCTTAACATGTATACATATACACTGATGCACCCGCTAACACACCAATCTATATACTGATATACATAGATTTGCTACACGCACAAACTGAAGCTGTACCTGAGACGATCTTACAACTCATGGTGATTGGCTGGAATGATTTCCCAGGTGACGCTGCTAAACCGGACGCCTGGCCCTGGGGTACAATCTTGCAGCTGGCAGTGATGGGCTGGAAAGCCGTGTTGCCGTGAGTCCCAAATGTGAATTTCTGAGTCATTTTGGTCGGTGTCCGCTCCAGTGACGAGGGGTGAGTGTAAAATGTAGTCTCAGGAGCAGCAGCAAAACCTAAATCAGAAAGTTTGAGAGAAGACACCGGATTAGCTCAAATCTACTAACTTTTAAAATAAACTTTGTTTGCTGGCATGCTCTGTGATTTTTGCTGTGACATGCTCTGTGATTTTTGCTGTGACATGCTCTGTGATTTTTGCTGTGACATGCTCTGTGATTTTTGCTGTGACATGCTCTGTGATTTTTGCTGTGACATGCTCTGTGATTTTTGCTGTGACATGCTCTGTGATTTTTGCTGTGACATGCTCTGTGATATTTGCTGTGACATGCTCTGTGATTTTTGCTGTGACATGCTCTGTGATTTTTGCTGTGACATGCTCTGTGATTTTTGCTGTGACATGCTCTGTGATTTTTGCTGTGACATGCTCTGTGATTTTTGCTGTGACATGCTCTGTGATTTTTGCTGTGACATGCTCTGTGATTTTTGCTGTGACATGCTCTGTGATTTTTGCTGTGACATGCTCTGTGATTTTTGCTGTGACATGCTCTGTGATTTTTGCTGTGACATGCTCTGTGATTTTTGCTGTGACATGCTCTGTGATTTTTGCTGGCATGCTCTGTGATTTTTGCTGGCATGCTCTGTGATTTTTGCTGGCATGCTCTGTGATTTTTGCTGGCATGCGCTGTGATTTTTGCTGGCATGCTCTGTGATTTTTGCTGGCATGCTCTGTTGAACTATGCAGATATCTCTGTGTAACTGGCAGCAAATAGAAATACCACTTGTGGGTACATTTGATCTCTCAGACAGGTCTGCAACCCTGTCTTTCCCCATTATCTCTTAGCATAAAATACTTCCACTGCAGCCAGGGATTATGGTATGCAAATGTGTCCGGTTATACCCACTACCACTACAGCTTTTTCAGCACATTCTGGGTTAAACAAGTGCAGAGCCAGTAACCAGCCTCACACTGATGAGACCCACAAGGTCCAAATAGCTGTCTGTGAGTAGGTTACTGGCTCTGCACTTCTTTAACCCAGGCTGTGCTGTACAGGCTGTGTAATACGGCAGACATACATTTAAAGGGGTCAATGTTAAAATGGATATGAAGCAAAAAGTGACACTGAGTGCTCATTTGCATGTATTTACCCAGAATGCAGTGGAATCATTGAAAGCCAAGAGATAATGGGGACAAACAGGGTTGCAGACCTGTCCAAGACATGTAAATGTACTCCGTACGGTGGAGGTATTTGTATTTGTGGTACTCAGTACGGTGGAGGTATTTGTATTTGTGGTAATCAGTACGGTGGAGGTATTTGTATTTGTGGTAATCAGTACGGTGGAGGTATTTGTATTTGTTGTACTCAGTACGGTGGAGGTATTTGTTGTACTCAGTACGGTGGAGGTATTTGTATTTGTTGTACTCAGTACGGTGGAGGTATTTGTATTTGTTGTACTCAGTACGGTGGAGGTATTTGTATTTGTTGTACTCAGTACGGTGGAGGTATTTGTATTTGTTGTACTCAGTACGGTGGAGGTATTTGTATTTGTTGTACTCGGTACGGTGGAGGTATTTGTATTTGTTGTACTCGGTACGGTGGAGGTATTTGTATTTGCTGTACTCGGTACGGTGGAGGTATTTGTATTTGCTGTACTCGGTACGGTGGAGGTATTTGTATTTGTTGTACTCGGTACGGTGGAGGTATTTGTATTTGTGGTACTCAGTACGGTGGAGGTATTTGTATTTGTTGTACTCAGTACGGTGGAGGTATTTGTATTTGTTGTACTCAGTACGGTGGAGGTATTTGTATTTGTTGTACTCAGTACGGTGGAGGTATTTGTTGTACTCAGTACGGTGGAGGTATTTGTTGTACTCAGTACGGTGGAGGTATTTGTTGTACTCAGTACGGTGGAGGTATTTGTTGTACTCAGTACGGTGGAGGTATTTGTTGTACTCAGTACGGTGGAGGTATTTGTTGTACTCAGTACGGTGGAGGTATTTGTTGTACTCAGTACGGTGGAGGTATTTGTATTTGTTGTACTCAGTACGGTGGAGGTATTTGCTGTACTCAGTACGGTGGAGGTATTTGTTGTACTCAGTACGGTGGAGGTATTTGTTGTACTCAGTACGGTGGAGGTATTTGTTGTACTCAGTACGGTGGAGGTATTTGTATTTGTTGTACTCAGTACGGTGGAGGTATTTGTTGTACTCAGTACGGTGGAGGTATTTGTTGTACTCAGTACGGTGGAGGTATTTGTATTTGTTGTACTCAGTACGGTGGAGGTATTTGTATTTGTTGTACTCAGTACGGTGGAGGTATTTGTATTTGTTGTACTCAGTACGGTGGAGGTATTTGTATTTGTTGTACTCAGTACGGTGGAGGTATTTGTATTTGTTGTACTCAGTACGGTGGAGGTATTTGTCCCTTTTTACTCACCATAGAATGTAGAATTGTAACCCCTTTTACGAGTGCATCTCTTATCTCTCAGAAGGTAGAAGGAAGGAGGTATGCAAGGTTAAGAAAAGCGCAAAACCCTCATAGTATAGTATTGAAAATATTTAGTGGTATCAAAAAGGGTAAGATGGTGTATTATGCAGTTAAAAGCATTTAAGTATAAAAACAATAAGCCTGGATATCAGAATCGGTCCCCGCTCCAATATCCAACCTCGGGAGGGTGATGGTGGGAGACAGGCAGACTTAAGTCACCGCTGGTGTGACCCTCTGTCAGGCGCAGAAAGTCCCGCTTTCAGTGGAGCCGGCTCTCGCGGCAATAGTAAAGCCAAACTTTGGCAAGGACACCAGGTGGGGAGATAATCACCGTAGTGGACGAGCAGCCATCTGAACGGGTAGCGGCTCCGGCACAGATTAACAACAGTCAGAATAGCAGGAGTGTCTAAGCCACTTAACCGACCCCAGCAGGTAAGCACGGTCAGGTAGTCACCTGTGTGAAGGGCGTGCCAGTGAAGCACCAAAGCGCTCGCGTAGGACGTCACCCCCAACAGGAGGAAAGAGCGGTCCACAAGGAACAATGTCGCAAAATTGCAGTACAAATGTATTAGCTTTCGGCTTATGATTGCTGCGAGAGTCTTCTCCACTGACACTGGGACTTTCTGCACCGAGCCGAGTGACACCAGCGGTGATTTCACGTCTGCCTGACTCACACCGTCATCGTCACGAGGTTGGACATTGGAGCGAGGACCGATTCTGATATCCAGGCTTGTTGGGGTTTTTTTTTGTTTTTTTTTATCTAAATGCATTTAATTGCTTTCTTTTTTGTACGTGTA
Source organism: Ascaphus truei (assembly GCF_040206685.1). Lineage (NCBI taxonomy): Eukaryota > Metazoa > Chordata > Amphibia > Anura > Ascaphidae > Ascaphus > Ascaphus truei. The sequence continues at coordinate 1,771,511 of NC_134496.1, read as the reverse complement.
TTCCCTCCCCCCCATTCCACCCCTTTTAAGAACACAAAATATTTTCTATACTATGAGGGTTTTGCGCTTTTCTTTTTTTCCCCCTTATTCTTGGATTGTGATTTCCGAGCCATCTAATTGATCAGCAGCATACCCCCAATCACAAGGAAAGTTCTTTGTGTCCTGTTATTAATCATTATTCACTTAACACACGGTTGTCATTTCCACCAGTGGACTTTCAGTAGTTTTACTTATAATATTCACTTTATTGCACCTCACTTAGAAAATGGAGTGCACTTATTTTCCAACATGAGGTAGAGAGACATTTATTAAGTGGTGCATCTTCATAACCTCATTCAGGCACCAGGTGTCTAAGGCCTCGGATATGGTGAAGGGAAGAGCGCTGACGCTCATGCTCTCCTGCTCAAGCAGGAGCTTTTTTGTGTCCCTGCATGAGCGTCAGCGAGCGCTCGTGTGCCGGTTGGGATGCGGGGCTAGCGCACCACGTCACGGTGCCGACGTCACGGACTGCCATTGGCTTTTGGCAGTCACGTGACCGGCCCTGCGCTTCCCTCAGCCGGAAAACTTCATTTTCTCTGTCGGCTGCAATTCCACACGCCTCCGCCGTGTAAAGCCGCGCGCTGATAGGGATAATGTTTCCCCTTGGCGCAGCTCAGCACGGTCTTTTTGACCATGTCCAAGGCCTTAAAAGAATAAGATCACTTGGTAAATACAGCCATAAATTTAGTTTCTGATTTGCAATGGGTTTAAAAGAAGAACTTCATTCTCTTTTTACATTTCCTATTAAACTATTTTCCTAATACACAACATAAAAAATACTGAAACAAAGCAACGGCATTAAATTGTAAATATACCTAGTGGGAAAGAGAGAGGGGGAGGGTGCTTCCCCTGCTCAGCTGGATCCGAATGGGATGAAGTAATGAGGCGCTGTGGCTGGGATATGTAACTAACAATATACCAAAAGAAAAAGACCCCAGCTTGAGAAGCTCTGATACCAGGGGAGGAGTATATGAATTAAGTTAAAAATAATATTTCATGTAATCCAAGTTAAAATAAGGTATATATAATGACAAATAAAAAGGCTTAACATGTTGCCTAGTTATGGGTGTATCAGTACATTAGAGACACTTTACATAAGAGGGTATTCCTCAGTGTTTATGAACAACTGATATTAGTCAGAGTTCAGAATACCTATCATAAGCAAACACTGTCGCTGTAATGGTAAAGAGCAATAGGTTCAAAAAGTCAGATTATTGCTCTAATATATAGCTCATTAACCCCTCTTAGTATGGAGGGGGGTGGTAGCAAGATCTGCAGCAAAGTTAAATGATAACTTTGAATAAGTGGACTCACCACTTCAGTTACATCACTAGTGGCTTTCTACTCTCCGCAGTCAGTTATTATATTTAGATGTGTCTAGTGGCAGTAGTGTAACCCAAAATGTGTCATGCAGTTTAATGCTCTCAAGAGGTAAAACCTCTTCAATTAGACTTGTTTGATAATTGCTCCGGTTGGTGGCAATTTAAAAATCAAGGCAATAGTAGTAAAGTCTATTGAGGGTGCTTCAATGGATAATAGGGGGGTTAGAAAACATACCCCCTATGCTTCTAATATAGACCTTATGTTTATCCAGGAGAGCAGCTTTCTGGAGTAGGCCACTTGTAATATCTGCCACAGTAGACTGACTGACTGGACTGACTGGACTGACTGGACTGACTGGACTGACTGGACGACTTTCAGCTCAGTGTTGCAAACTAGGCAGTAGTGCCGGCCCACCCTGGCAACAAGTGGTCAGGCAGGCAGTTGCATACCTCTGCCTCTCTCTTGCTATACTCCCCACACGCACCCTGCTCTGCACAATCATGCACTCTCCAAACAGACTACAAAGACATTAAAAAAACACCAGTCTTGTCCTGAGATTTCCCGATAAAGATTTTTGTAGTACAGGGAATAAACAACTTAAAATTCAGCGAGCAGATCTGAGATCTCTGCTACTGCAGGTTGGCTCCAAATGGAAAGGACAAGCAGTCTCTCTCACACAAGGTCAGTCAGAACCCTGTCCTTCACTGGCTGTCCCCAGCTCTCTGTGGCCATATTATAATATTATTCCATGATTTTATTTTCACTTCAGTATTTAATTTTAGTCAAAGGAAAATAGGCAAAAGGTCATTGAGACTTGCATGAAAAAAATCTGTTAAAAGCACGACAACCAAAGGGTCAGAACACGAGGTGCCATGCACGTGGTGTGTGCGTGTAATTATTATAAGTGTTATTGAAAACATTAACAAGTGTGTCAACACCCTTTATAAACAGCTACGGTGGTTTGTGTTTTTAAATCAATTATGAAGTTTTAAAGCCTTAAACCAATGGCGATACCCTGGGCTTATTTTTTTTTTAAATAGCTCTTTCTCCTTTGACATCCAAGTTATGCCCAATAATCTTCTTTTATCTTTTGAAATACTAAAAACGTCAAAATATATTTCTCTTATGCGCGTCCTTTAAAATGATTTCTGGATTCATGTATTTTAAGAACACACCAGAATAGGATTTATAGCACACCAGAAATGTGTTACCTCGATATACCGCAAATAGAAAAACATGTTCAAGTCCCTTTAGGCTTCGTCCAGGGTGGTGTGAGCGGGCGCACCTGCGCAGCGCTTAGCTGCTTACCGAGCAAGCAAATTTGAATTTGCTGCTCGCAAGCACGTCACATGAGCGGTTCACCGAATGAGAGCGAACCAGCTCCGTGACGTCGTGGCTGTGCCCCCAGGCGAGCGCGCGCTTAGCCGGCCACGAATCGCCCGGCCGATAGTCGAACAAACTTCAAAGTGCTCTATTACCGCATCTTTTTTTTTTTTTTTAACTTTGTTTTTATTGATTTTGTTTTACAAGGTAAAGCATCGGTTATTACACATTGTGGTCCAAACATTTTGTCTGCTGTTGGTGACGCAGCACCTTGTGTCCTACTGCTCTAAGGAAGAACATGGGTAGACATACTGACAAAGACAAAGGGGAAAACAACCCCTAGGGGGAGGGGGGGGAGAGGGGGCGTAATGTCCATAGCGTCTTGACCTGGTTTCGTTCACCCGATTACCGGGTGTCTATTGTGTGTAATGTTAATGGGAATGGCTCCCGCTATCTCTCTGACAGCCCGTCACAGTCCTCTTAGTCCTAGTCAGGGACGACTCCGTCTCATCAGAGGAGAACTCACCTACATCTATCAATGCCATATGGTAGCAAGGTTCACCCCTTGAATATCTGACTGCGCTAGCCAAGGCAGCCATACCTTTTGGAAATTTGGGCCAATGTCGTTAACCAAACTCGTTAACTTTTCCATCTGGCATATAAACCAAATTCGATTGTGAATTTTTTCAATAGAAGGGATCACGTTCTGTTTCCACAACGCTGCGGTCTCGCACCTCATCGCTGTAGCAAAATGAGCTATCAACTTGTTATTTGCTCTGGATACGTCCTTTGTTGGTCTGTTAAGCAGGAACAGCCACGGATCTAGTTTAATTTCGAGGCCCAAAATCCTCTGTAGCCAATCTCTGATTTGTTCCCATAGAGGGGCTATGCGAGGGCAGGACCACAGCATGTGTAACAGATCTCCTCTTTCCCCGCACTGCCTAGGGCAGAGCGGGGAGTATCCTGGGATAAATTTAGCTAATTTGGCCGGCGTGAGGTACCATCTCATTAACACCTTATATGAGTTCTCCTTTAATGTGGTACAGACTGAGCTTCTGCCCGCCACGTTAAAGATCTCCGTCCAGTCATCATCCTCTAATGTTTCCTCAAGATCCGATTCCCATTGGGTCATGAAGCTAAGTTTTTGTCCGTCGTCCCTACCTGAACCTACCACATCTTTGTATAACCTAGATATGAGTCCCTTTGTGTCCGAGCCTCGGGCACAGAGCTTTTCAAAATGTGTTAGTGGTGGTCTAATTGTGTGTTTTGTATAAAATGCTCGGACCTGGAGGTACCTAAAAAATTCTGTGTTAGGGATGTCCTTGTCTGACTTAATTAGTTCAAATGTTTGAATAGTGTTTCTGCCCTCCAGGTCTTTCAGCCTCGTGATCCCCTGACTATTCCATATTCTAAAACTTTTGCTGTCCAGCCCTGGAGCAAAATCTGGATTGCCATATAATGGGGCCATCAATGAATTTCTTGAGGTCAATGAGCATCTAAATTTAGAGGCCTCCCACACCGCTAATGAGTTCAACATAGAGGAAAATGGTTTACGCAACGTGGCTAGACCAGATTTAGGATACCAGATTAAGTTGTGCAGCTCTAGGGGAGCACACATCTCGCTTTCCATTGCCACCCATCTTCTCGAATTTGGGTCTGAGTGCCATTGTACGATTTGGCACAGCTGGGCTGCCTCATAGTAAGCCATCAAGCAGGGCACCGCCAAGCCACCATTCTCCTTAGGTCTTTGCAAAATCTTTGCTTTAATCCGTGGTTTCTTATTTTTCCAAATAAATTTGAAGATCTGTGATTGCATAGCCCTTATATCTGATATTACCACGGGTATCGGGAGAGTCTGAAACAGATATAGTAACCGGGGCAGGAGATTCATTTTGATACTATAGATTCTCCCGATCCATGAGATTCCGTATGAGGACCATTTCTCAAGGTCTGTTCTCAGGGATCGTAAGAGTCTGGGATAATTTGCCTGGTATAGAGATTTGAAATCTTTTGTGATGTTTATTCCGAGGTACCTTATAGCTTTAGGTTGCCAATTAAAATTGAAGTTGAGCTCTATTAATTTCTCTGACTCTTTAGGAATATTCAGGCTAAGAGCTTCTGACTTAGATTGATTAATTTTAAAGCCTAATATGTTGTCATTCTCGAGCCAGATGCTCCAGGCGTCAATCTCTTTAATCCATAAAAAAGATAAAGACCCCTCAAATTGTCAGAGTTACAGGCCGATATCCCTAATAAATTTGGACGTCAAAATTTACGCAAAATTATTGGCCAATAGACTGAGTGCTGTTCTGCCAAGGCTGATTCACAAGGATCAAGTTGGTTTTATTAGAGATAGACAAGCGGCCGACAACACCAGAAGGGTCATAGACATAATTGATTTTATCAATGCCAACAAGATCCCGGGGATAGTGTTAAGCTTAGATGCGGAAAAGGCCTTCGACAGAATAGACTGGACATATCTAGGGGCCACGCTTGGAGCTTTTGGTCTCGGAGAAAAGATCTTAAGGGCAATCAAAGCGTTATATACAAAGCCGACAGCGAAGGTCCTACATCAGGGCTTCTCCTCTGAGCTGTTCAACATCAAAAGTGGTACAAGACAGGGTTGCCCGCTCTCGCCCCTGTTGTTCGCCCTATGCATTGAACCACTAGCGACACAAATTAGAAGAAACAAGGACATCACCGGCATCCAAATTTTGTCACAAACTCACAAAGTAGCGTTATATGCGGATGATGTAATTTTGACCCTCTCAAAACCCCTGATCTCGCTACCCAACCTTTTTGATCTCTTAGACAAATTTAACAACATATCAGGCTTTAAAACTATTTACGCATCTTGTATTTTATTGGTGAATAGTCAGAGTACCCAACGTTTCCGGGTTCAGCCCTGAACTTTTGGTCAGGTAAGTTAACACTCTTACACCAGCGAGATGTAGATACTGTATACACACACACACACACACACACACACACACAAAACTTATGATTCAAATTAAGGTGTGATCAAGAAGGCCGACAACTCCCCACGTTTTTGCTAATGTGATCCAATGCATCCAGTTCACATTGGAGAACATAAGAAAAAAATTAGGAAGGCATTGACTAAAGTTGATCAAATCGTCATGTATTATCCCACAGCCAGGCAGTTTAGGGAGGCTAGACAATGTCTCACAATTCAGGTAACAGATTATAGATACCTATATATAGAGGGTGGTTAACATAAGAGGAAGTTCTCATGAAAGCCTCTACAATAAGTGGGTTTTTAGTTGAGTTTTTAAGATACATTACAGAGCTGGCGTCTGGCAAGTACAGCATTGCAGAGGGGCACGATTGTGCAGAGCAGGGTGCGTATAGAGGAGTATGGCAAGAGATTACAGTTGAGATACAGATGCAGCGGCTGTTATTCGAACAAATCATGGCGCCGTTTTCGTGTGCGCTGCTGTACTCCACGCGGCATTAACGCGGCCAATCACCCCAGGCACACGTGTTTATCGCGGTTGCTTTGTTTGAATTTCATTAATTCGGTTTCGTATCCGTGGCAGAAATTAATGTATTGTAATGTGTACAGTACTGTGCTACTGTGTCAATTTCAGTGTTTAACACTAAAATGCCATTTTCTGCACTCGCCTCTTAAGGCGGGAAGGGGCGGTACTGTTGGAAGAAATCCCGCGCCATGACATGGGTATTCCGAGGTAAACAATGTGTGAAGTGTTCGAATAACGGCTGGTGTGTGTGTAATGTCTGAAAGACAGTAAAAGCAGAATTAAGGAGATGCTGGATTTAGGAATGGGGCATTTCAAGTGAATTTGAGAGATTATCCTAGCCCCAGCATTCAGAATTGCTTGAATGGGGAGTGATGAAGCAGGACCACCCGTGAGTAGGACATTACAGTAGTGATGTATCCTTCCAATAGGCCAACACAGTAAAGGAATTTCAAAATGCTTGGGATAGACAAAAGGCAATCCTAAATATGAACAACCTAGGTGGGACAAGGGTTCCTTATCTGCAGTCTAACTCCGTTTCGATGTAGTCCCTCCCAACCCCCCCCCCCCCCCCGCAGAGAGCTAAAAAGCACAGCTATAAAAACAAAAACATTATGAAAAACTCTTCTTTACCTTTATCCAACGGTTCATGCCCCACTTTGTGCGGAGAGGCAGATTTAACAAGCGCCAGCAAAGGTGTTGAAATATCGGACTGCGTAGATTCGTTAGAAGACTGAGAGTAGAGAAAGTCCTCACCAAAGGAGTGCCTGTGAAGCTCAACTTCCACGACCTGCAGATAAAGAAAGGTCAAGGAAACCCCTTCACTATCAGAGGCCTGGACAACCACATACAGCATGTGTCTCTCACACTCGTGAGGTTATAGCCTTAAAGATTTTATATATATATATATATATATATATATATATATATATATATATTTTTTTTTATATATGCACGTTTTTAAGCTGCTCAATGTGCAAGGGGTTACAAATCGGGAAGGCCCTCTGTGTAGGACTGCACTGGCCATGTCTAAAATGATCTATTTGTAAGACAAAGTAACTACCACCAGCGAGACAGTAACGTCAAAGGCAGAGCAAACCACCGGTATTTGGAACACATTCCCTTTCACTGATGCCACCGATTGCGGACATCAGTAATCAGAACTTCTCCAGACCCATCGTCGGGCTCTCTATTACTTCTTAAACTACCAGACGAATCATTCTGCAGTAAGAATTCTGGGCTGAAGCTCCATTCCCAATACGTCAAGGCGACAGCAAGCTTACATACCCAAGCAAAAGTGTAGGTTCTCTCCAGTACAGTCACCATTACATATAAGATTTTGGTCCAGTCCTGGTTTTCATATTAATCCTGGATCATTAATGGTGACATGGAAAACCAGATCTCGATTCCAGTTCCGTGACATGGAAGCGGGTTGGCCATACTGTATCTCAACTCTTAATTAATGTTGATGATAATTTGGGCTGGGTGCTACAACACCTAAAACGTAACCTCCGTTGTTTCTTCTAGCAAATACAACCGGTTCGGAACATACAATGCTCCATATCGTAAATATAGTCGTATTAATGTTTAAGTATTAACAAACAGAACATCTTTACAACAAAGCCGTATAAAACAAAATTAATTAAATAAATCCTAAAACACAAAAAGAGCATTGCAAATCCTACCGTTTCTGCACCCAGATTCTGCAAACCGGTGTAAGTTCTGTCCAGCTGTGACCAGGAATAGAATATAAATTAGTATGGACAACTTGATGCCACATGTTTGTTTTATGCAAGAAAACCATATGCAGAATAAAAAGAGGAGTGATCAAGAATTACCGATTTGTGGAGGCATCAATCAGATGATGGGAAGAAAAGTGGGACCGTAACGTGGCTTTATCACTAGGTCTGAACCCCTTTATAAAGTCAGAGAAGCCAGAACCCCAATGCTTTGCAGTGCGTTTAACTCCCAAAGGATTTAAAGTGTGATCCCTTCCTGACATATATAGGAGCTGCCATTAAAACAGCAATCCCCTCCCCATATTGGATTTTACTTATTATATATTTCTTATAGAACTAGAACTGGACACAGGCTACTTTTACTTGCTGGGGTTTTTTCCTGGCTATTCAAAGATGAACCCCCTAGGTCGTCCCCTACCCACCACTCCCGGGGATATTGCAGATTCCTATTATAGCCTGTGTACAAAAGCAGATATGGCTGCCAGTTTGATTTCCCAAATTGGAGCAAAAACACCAGAAAATAGAAAGGGAAGTATCTCGGAAACCAGGTGAGTACCGGAAGCGAAAATAGAGCGGTGGCTCAGCAGCGATGACCTCAGATCAATTAAAAACAATAAACAAGAAGGGAGGGGGGGAGGGGGCAGAGGGCCAGGGGAAGAGAGGGAGCAGGGGAGGGGGCATGGAAGAGAGAGGGGGGGAGAGGGGGAGCCGGCGTGGAAGAGAGGGGGGAGAGGGCACATTAATAGAAACCCAATGGCGAGAGACAAAAAAAGTACATTTTTTAGCTTATTTAGCGTGTTTGTATATTCCTTGTGGACTCCAGTGGAGTGGACCTGATTGATTCTTTACGTATGCTGAAGACTACTATTTTTCTTGTCACACGTATTTAATAATGAACATAGAGAGCATAGGCCTCTGCTCAGCCTGTGTAATACTATGTGTCTCGGAGGGGTGCAGATAGAGATAAAGTATATGAACAGAAACAAGCAAAAGTAATCCCATAGAGAAAATGCACTCAATCTCTGAAATAACAGGAATAATGATAAAACTGGAAAGAGATGGGATTCCATCTCCACTAATCAAAATTATAATAAATGTTAATTAATTATATAGAAACAAAAGAAATAGTGATTAAAACCTATAAACTGAGAGCGCTTTAAGACAATTTTAATTTCTGGGTCTGGGATAATTCCCTACTTATGTGTCATTTATTGCATGCTTTAATATACTTTAAGTTAGACTCGAAATAGAGCCAAGTTGTATTTCAAAATGCTGAGTTAGTGTACTGTTGGGGTTAACTTGCTTTGAATGCCAAGCATTCTAAAAACGTGCATATATATTTACAAATCCTTACAAAGTGATAGTGAAGGTCCTATGACAGGTTCAAGTGTGGTAAAGGGGCTACAGGGGAAAAAAATCACTGCACAACAAGAGTACAGCTCCTGTTTCATAGGAAATGTAAACGCTGCAGAAATGCAACATTCAGACCCGCAGTTAGTGTGAAAACGTTGTATATTCAGTATTAAGGCTATATTATTCAGCCTCACTTATAGTGGTTGCCTCATGGGCCCACGTATATTAAGCTGAGTGAGTGATCAAGATATAATAATCTGTAGTTGTTACCGTATATTTGCTTATAGACCAATTGCCACTGTACTGTCTACAAGAGCTAGGGATAGTAGTTACCTCATATCTCTTTCCAGTTTATAATTATTATTCCTATTATTGCAAAACTTATTTAATAAACAGAGGTTTGATTCCAAAGTCGTAGGATCAGGGCAATTAAAAAAAAAAAAAAAAAAAAAAAAAAGAAGGATAGTGGATGAATACTTCTATAATGTAATAGAAGTGCTTAGAAAGATGTTATGTAAAGATACTGACATTATTGGGCGGTATGAAACCTGCAACTGAACACAAGAATGAATGTAACGAGAGGCAGATCCAACGCTTCCGATATTTCCACATGAAAACACAGGACAGCTGTATACAAGTACCTTTAAGCTGTGTATTATATCGATCCTCTTGTTCTGGCTGTCCTCAAAATGAATCTGGACCCTTACAGGAAATTCTCCCCAACCTCGTCGAGTTAAATGAAAAGGAGGCTCACTGAAACAAAGCAGCTCAATTAAACAACGGCTAACAATTTTTATGTGTGCATATTATATGTGGCGTGTTCGTATATATATATATATATATATATATATATATATATATATATTACATGTGTGTGTGTGGATAAGCGCTCCCGTATATATTATATGTGTGCGTGTATATTATTTTTGTGTGCGTATGCATATATATTATATACTAGCTGAGAGACCCGGCGTTGCCCGGGATGTAAATGCGTAATAGGTAGTATTATTTATAAATCGTGGAACAATAGGTGAGTATTTGTTGTAAAGGTTGGATAATAATGTTGAAAAGAAAGATGGAATAAAATGTAATACGATGTTGTTTAAAAATGGTTTGTTGTAAACACACCACAGTACAATGTATATTTTGGTGACATAACAGATGTAAAAATGTGAGGCGTGTGTCCTGCTAGGGTGTGAGGCGGCAGGTGGCGCGTGGGTTGTGAGTGCTGTCTGTGAGTGGGGGTCCTGCTAGGGTGTGAGGCGGCGGGTGGCGCGTGGGTTGTGAGTGCGGTCTGTGAGTGGGGGTCCTGCTAGGGTGTGAGGCGGCAGGTGTCGCGTGGGTTGTGAGTGCTCTCTGTGAGTGGGGGTCCTGCTAGGGTGTGAGGCGGTGGGTCAGTGATGTCGGTGCGTAGGGGCGGGAGGCAGCAGGTGTGTGTGGCGGCAGGTAGGTGTCGAGTGTGGCGGGTGTCTGTTGAGTGAATGCAGCGGCTGTGAGGCGGCGGGTGAAAGGCAGAGGCGGGCGGAGTAAGGGTGGGTGAAAGGCAGAGGCGGGTGGGCGCGAAAGAAGAGGCGGGAAAGCAGGGGTGGGTAGGCGGGAAGGCGGGCAGGAAGGCGAAGGGTGGTGGCAAGGGGGTGGAGGAGGGGGGAGGGTGGGAAGGGGGTGGGAGGGGGGGGAAGGGATGGGAGGGGGGGGGGAAGGGGGTGGGAGGGGGGAGGGAGGGAGGGGGGAGGGAGGGGGGGGAGGGTGGGAGGGGGGGGAAGGGGGGTGGGAGGGAGGAAGGGGGGTGGGGAGGGAGGAAGGGGGGTGGGGAGGGAGGAAGGGGGGTGGGGAGGGAGGAAGGGGGTGGGGAGGGAGGGGGGGAGGGAAAGGGGGGAGGAGGGGGAGGGAAAGGGGAGCGGAGGGGGGGAGGGAAAGGGGAGGGAAAGGGGAGCGGAGGGGGGGGAGGAAAGGGGAGCGGAGGGGGGGAGGAAAGGGGAGCGGAGGGGGGAGGAAAGGGGAGCGGAGGGGGGGAGGAAAGGGGAGCGGGCGGGGGGGGAGAAAGGGGAGTGGGGGGGGGAGAAAGGGGAGTGGGGGGGGGAGAAAGGGGAGTGGGAGAAAGGGGAGTGGGGGGGGGGAGAAAGGGGAGTGGGAGAAAGGGGAGTGGGGGGGGGGAGAAAGGGGAGTGGGAGAAAGGGGAGTGGGAGAAAGGGGAGTGGGGGGGGGAGAAAGGGGAGTGGGGGGGGGAGAAAGGGGAGTGGGGGGGGGGGAGAAAGGGGAGTGGGGGGGGGGGGAGAAAGGGGAGTGGGGGGGGGGGAGAAAGGGGGGGGGGAGAAAGGGGGGGGGGAGAAAGGGGGAGTGGGGAGGGGGAGAAAGGGGAGTGGGGGGGAGAAAGGGGAGTGGGGGGGGAGAAAGAAGAGTGGGGAAGGGGGGGGGGAAGAGGAGTGGGGAAGGGGGGGGAAAGTGGAGTGGGGAAGGGGAGTGGGGGAGGGGGGGAAAGGGGAGTGGGGGGGGGAAAGGGGAGTAGGGGGGGGAAAGGGGAGTGGGGAAGGGGGGGGGAGGAAAGGGGGGGGGGGAAAGGGGAGTGGGGAAGGGGGGGGAGGAAAGGGGAGTGGGGGAGGGGGGGGGAGGAAAGGGGGAGGGGGGGAGGGGGGGGAAAGGGGGAGGGGGGGAGGGGGGGAAAGGGGAGGGGGGGGAGGGGGGGAAAGGGGAGGGGGGGGAGGCGGAGGAGGGGGGGAGAGGGGGGGAGGAGGAGAGGGGGAGTGGGGGGAGGGGGTGGAGAGCAGTGGGCATATGTATTGTCATAATTTATGTATGTGCATGTCCCCCCCCCTTCCGGGCGTCCGTTCCCCCCGCTGGTTCGGCGGGGTGGTCGCTCCCCTCGTTCCCCGTGACTCGCCCCCCCCCCCCCCCCCCCGTTCCCCGTGACTCGCCCCCCCCCCCCGTGACTCGTGCCCCCGTTCCCCGTGACTCGCGGCTCGCCCCCCCCCCCCCCCCTCGTTCCCCGTGACTCGCCCCCCCCCCGTTCCCCGTGACTCGCCCCCCCCTCCCCCGTTCCTCGTGACTCGCGCTCCCCCCCCCCTACCCCCGGCGGCCCGCTTTCCCCCGATGTGCCGCCCCGGGCTGAGTGAGGCGTGTTCAGGCGGCGGCAGGAAGCGCCCTGTGTGGGGCCTGTGTGGGCCTGAGGCGCGAGGCTCCGCGCCTGAAATAGAGAGAGTTACTGGCAGTGCTGTGACTTACCTGAGGGGGAGGTAGCGCCGGGTAGGTAAGGGAGCGGCTGGGGTAGGAGGGCCGCGCTTCCCCTCCGTCTGGAGCCGGTGCAGGGCGGCGCACGTGATGGGGGGGTGTGTGTGTGTGTGTGTGTATCTCAGTGTGTGTGTGTGTATCTCAGTGTGTGTGTATCTTTGTGTGTGTCTCAGTGTCCTGCCTGTGTGTGTGTGTCCTGTCTGTCTGTGTCCTGTCTGTGTATCTCAGTGTGTGTGTGTGTGTGTGTGTGTGTGTGTGTGTGTGTGTGTATCTTTGTGTGTGTCTCCGTCCGTGTGTGTGTGTCCTGTCTGTATATGTGTGTCCTGTCTGTGTATCTCAGTGTGTTGTGTGTGCGTGTGTGTGTATCTGTGTGTCTCAGTGTGTGTGTGTCTTTGTGTGTGTCTCAGTGTCCTGCCTGTGTGTATCTCTGTGTGAGTGTATGTGTGTGTCCGGGCCAATGAGAGGTGTGCGGGGGCGGGCCAAGAGAGCCAATGAGATTGCCGCTAGGGACACAGAGGAGGGACACAGGGAGACACATACAGACCCGGACACATAGGACACTTTCAGAAATATATAGTAGATGTGAGTTTGTGCATATTATATGTGTGCGTGTATATTCTATGTGGCATATGTATATTATATAATACACACGTTACATAGTAGATGAGGATGAGAAAAAATACATACGTCCCATCAAGTTCAACCTATGCTAAATTTAGATAACAGATACTTTATCCTATATCTATACTTCCTTATTGATAGAGAAAGGCAGACCAAAAAAACCCAGTGTCATATCCTCCAATGATATTTTCATTAGGGGGAAAATAAATTGCTTCCTGACTCCTTTCTTTCCTAAAAAGATGTCCAACTTTTTTTGAACAAATCTATTGTATCTGCCATCACAGTCTCCA
>NC_134496.1:1030813-1035813 GCF_040206685.1 Ascaphus truei | reverse complement strand
ATATCCATAAGAGGTACCCATGATCTCTCTTCAGGTCCAAAGCCCTTCCAATGGACCAAGAACTGAACCTTACCTCTTGAGAGGCGGGAATCCAGTATAGCCTGGACCTCGTATTCTTTATTGCCCTGTATGATCACTGGATCAGGTTTAACCGTGTGGTCCGGAAAGAGGGAACTGGAGATGAAGGGTTTGAGAAGCGAAGTGTGAAAAACATTAGGGATTCTCATGTTTAGAGGTAATTGAAGTTAGAAGGAAACCGGGTTTACCTGCTCCATGATGGAAAAGGGACCGAGAAACCTAGGTGCAAATTTGGGGGAAGGAGTTTTGAGATGGATGTTCTTGGAAGATTGCCAAACCTTGTCCCCGGGTTTGTTGTTGGGTGCAGACGGCGGTAACGATCGGCCTGGTTTTAGAAGTCAAGGAGGCTTTTTGTAGTGCAGATTGAATTCTGAACCAAGAGTCCTGTAGGAGGGCGATATGCTCGTCCACGGCTGGTACTCCAGAGGAGTTTTTGGAAATAGGTAGGCGAGACGGATGGAATCCGTAGTTGATAAACAAGGGAGTCTCGCGGGTAGACTCATTCCTGGAGGAATTGAAGGCATACTCAGCCCAGATAAGTAATTCTGCCCAGTCATCCTGAGAGTTAGAGACGAAGCACCTTAAGGGGCCTATGCAGAAAGGGCCGAAAAATGGCATTCGGCAGGGTTTTTAATTCGCCAGGTTTTTGGCGTGTTAACCTCGCTGTATGCAGGGAGGGCCGAATCCCTGGCGAATGAATGCACCACCACCATTTGATAAAATGGCTAGTAACCGGTGGCGAGACGGCTGCCTGGCGAGAAGCTGTCGAGAAGCCGTCCCCTGGCGAGTTGTGTTTGCAGCAGAGAGAGATCCACTGCTCTCTCGGCGCAAACATCAGCACATTAAAAATTATTTAAAATACATTTTACTGATAGTGTAGATGTGCAGGGGGTCTCCGGAGCTGTACCGCATTGGTTTCAGGTCCGGGGACCCCCTGCTTCCCGAGATACAGACCACTTTATGAGGTGCCGGTATCCCTCTGCATTTAAAGGTCCCGATCACGTGACCGCGGAATGTAAAGAAAGCAGATGGATACCGGCACCCCATAAAGGGGCCTGTATCTCGGGAAGCAGGGGGTCCCCGGACCTAAAACCAAAGCGCTTCAGCTCCGGAGACCCTCTGCACATCTACACTATGAGTAAAAAACACATATCAATACACAATCATTCCTTACCTTAGTGGCTATGTGCTACGGTAATGAAGCAACATTAATGTATTTTTAATAATAGTGTACAGTGAGCAGGGGGTCTCTGAGCCACAAATCAATGCGGTTCAGCTCAGGGGGCCCCCTGCTCCCGCACAATATTATTAAAATACAGAAATGCTGCTTCATTACCATAGCGTATAGCTGCTAAGGCAATGAAGGGTTAAGGCAGAATAGCATGTTTATTGGGGACAATAATTTATTGGGGACAATAATATTGTAGTGTGTATTTATGGAGAACTGTTATTTTGAGTACAGCATGTTTTTGATAACCCTTCTACATTTATTTGTATATTGGTTCATCATGTGTGTATATATATATATATATATCTATATATATATATATATATACAGTGTTCGACAATTATATACATTTACACGCCCGGGGCATGTGGATTTAACCCCCGGGCGAGTAAATATTGGCCCAAGCAGCACACGTGTGTTTTTTACATTTCCCGCGCTTGCGCTGCTGTTTTTCCCACGCTCGCGCTGTTGTTGGGGGAGATTACCCCGCCTCCGGTTCTCTGAGCAACTTTCCCTCCTCAGCGCTTCCACTCCTCCCCCTTCTGGCAGCCAGCCCCTTCCATGCCTGTCTGCCTCAGGCCCCTGCAGGGCCATCTGTCGCCCCACCTCCCATCAGGCCATCCGCCCCCCCCTCCCCACCCCAATCTCTCCCGGCCTCAGTGACCCCCCTCACCCCAATCTCTCCAAGCCTGCGTGACCCCCCCTCACCCCAATCTCTCCCGGCCTCAGTGACCCCCCTCACACCAATCTCTCCCGGCCTCCGTGACCCCCCCCCCTCACCCCAATCTCTCCCAGCCTCCGTGATCCCCCCTCACCCCAATCTCTCCCGGCCTCTGTGACCCCCCCTCACCCCAATCTCTCCCGGCCTCCGTAACCCCCCCTGACACCCCAATCTCCCCCCCGACACCCATGACCCCCCCGACACCCCAATCTCCCCCCCCGACACCCGTGACACCCCGACACCCCAAATCTCCCCACTCCCGATCTCACCTCCAACTCCGTGTCCCTGGCCTCCGGTGACCAGCCGCATCACTAGCCCCCCCACTCCTCTCTCCCCTGTGTCTGGATCCCTCACTGCCACCCGGTGACCCGCAGCGACAGCCGCCGAGGCTGAGGGCAACACCCAGCCTGCCGCTTCCTCGGCTGTCACAGAGACCGGAGACCCACGGTGAGTAAGGGGGGGGAGAGAGAGTGTGTGTGTAGGGGGAGAGTGTGTGTGTGCGTGTAGGGGGGAGAGTGTGTGTGTGTGTGTGTGTGTAGGGGGGAGAGAGTGTGTGTGTGTGTGTGTATATATATGTCTGTGTGTGTGTGTGTATATATGTGGGTGTGTGTGTGTATATGTGGGAGTGTGTGTGTGTATATATGTGGGAGTGTGTGTGTGTATATATGTGGGAGTGTGTGTGTGTGTATATATGTGGGAGTGTGTGTGTATATATGTGGGAGTGTGTGTGTGTATATATGTGGGAGTGTGTGTGTGTGTATATATGTGGGTGTGTGTGTGTGTATATATGTGGGAGTGTGTGTGTGTGTATTTACTGGATTCTCTGGTGTAAGGAAAATTAAACCGCCCCATTCAAGCCCTAAAGTTCTCCTCACTAGAACATTTAAAAACTTTAACCCACAACAGTTTCTGGATGACCTTACCAACTGCCCATGGCACAGAATCGATTTAATTCCCGACCCTGATTCTGCGCTCAACTATTTCCAATCGGAGTTCTTAAAACTCTGCGATACCCATGCTCCACTATGCAAAATAAGGGTACGGGGGGCCCACCTTCCATGGGTTACACCTGACCTTATAGCACTCTACCAGTTCAGGGATGCCTTGTGGAAAAGCTACAAAGTAACTGGCACTACCAAGGATCTCAATCACTACAGATGCATGCGGAACATGTGCACAAGGCAAACAAGGCATGCAAAAGCACAATATTACTCTGACAATCTCCACCAGAATACATCAAACCCAGCTAACTTCTGGAAGGTTATCAATCATATATTCCAGCCTCCTAACCATCAACAACCAAGTAATATCACTAAGGGGGATATTACTCTGACAAACCCCACTGACATCGCAAATGCATTCAATGATAACTTTGTGGGGTGTGCCACTAACTTATTAGCGAAACGCAGCACAAACCCCAAACATGAATCTCATCCTGGGAGTATCCCTACAGTCCCACCCCCTCCCAACACTGCCCACAATTTTCAATTTGGCCCAGTATCTGAAGAGGAGATTATACAAGCGCTCTTCAAACTAAAACTAAGCAGCCAATGTGGACCCGACTTACTACAATCTAGGTTCCTACGACTTGGTGCCCCAGCCGTTGCCAAACCAATTTTGTCCATAGTCAACTCTATCCTGTCTGCAGGCCATATCCCTAAGACCTGGAAAACTGCCAGAGTTGTCCCAATCTTCAAAAGTGGGGACAAAAGCACTGTCTCAAACTACAGGCCAATCTCACTTCTCCCAATTCTATCCAAAGTCATGGAAAAATGTGTCCACTCCCAATTAAGCGATTTCTACACCAAGACAAATTTCCCTAGCCAATTCCAATCTGGATTTCTCCCCAAACACTCCACCGTAACTACCCTGCTAAAAGTTTGCAATGAAATCCAGTGTGGAATGGAACGGAGACAACTCACTGGTGCAGTATTCCTAGATTTTGCAAAGGCTTTTGACACAGTTGATCATGCTATCCTGCTTAACAAACTCCAGAGCTCTGGAATAGGGAAACATGCTTTAAACTGGTTTCAGTCCTACCTATCAGGAAGATCCCAACATGTGTCCATCTCAGGCTCTAACTCCAACCCCCTGGATATCACCTGTGGTGTCCCGCAAGGCTCTGTTCTGGGGCCCCTACTCTTCTCAGTGTTCATTAATGATCTTCCCACAGCTTGTAAGGAAGCCTCAATACACATGTATGCAGATGACACAATCCTATATGCACACAGTCATAGCCTCTCTGACCTTCAACACATACTTCAGTCTGACTTTTTGAGACTCGAAAACTGGATTTCGCAAAACAAACTGTTTTTAAACACTGACAAGACTGTAACAATGGTATTTGGGACCAAGACTAAATTTGTAAAGCTTCCAGTGACTGAGCTCCTGATTAGAACCAACGTTAACACCACCCTAACACCTGTCACTAGTTTTAAATACCTGGGCTTATGGTTTGACTCCCACTTAACATTCGGGATGCACATTGATACCCTGACAACCAAGACCTATGCCAAACTAGGGGTACTTTACAGGAACAAATCCTCCCTAAGTCTCCTGGTCAGAAAGCGTATCGCACAGCAGATGCTAATGCCAATTACTGACTATGGAGACATAGCATATGGCTCGGCTCCTCAAACCCACCTTAGCAAACTTGACACCCTCTACAATTCAATTTGTCGTTTTGTTCTCCAATGCAACTACAACACATCACTGCGAAATGCTCAAAGAACTAGATTGGTCAACACTAGAGTCTAGGCGCAAAGTTCACCTTTCCTGTCTTGCCTTTAAATTCTTCATGGGCAAGCTACCCAGCTACCAGAACAAGCTTCTCACCCCTACCACCTGCAGCACTTATCACCTGAGATCAGACTCCAAAAGACTATTCATGGTCCTAAGGCTCAACAAAGTATCCGGACGTTCCTCCTTCTCCTTCCGTGCACCCCAAAACTGGAACAACCTACCAGAGACTCT
>NC_134496.1:1009937-1030613 GCF_040206685.1 Ascaphus truei | reverse complement strand
TATACTGCTTTCTTCCAGATCTGACTCAAGCTTCACACGGAAGCCCCCCTAACCCAGAAGACAGGTAGGGAACACATCCCCTCCAACTTATAACATTGCGGGTATGAGGTACCTGGACATTGAGGGACTGCGGATCAGGTAAGATCCCAGGCGGGATTGCTGCTTTAGATATTGTGACACGGGGACGTCCAGACACTGGTTAAAGGGTTCAGGAAACTAGTCATTCACCTGTGGCTTTTATTTCTAGATCCGACACTTACACACTTACACACACACGTAACAAGGACTAATTGTAGTATAATGTAATAAATACATTTGTCAAAAACGAATGTTGTTCTGACTAGGAATTTATTAAATGTATTTTATTTATATATTTTATTTTAAAGCGGGGTTGGGGGCGGGGTTGGAGGCGGGGTTGTGGGGTGGGGTTGGGGGCGGGACTAGGTGGCGAGTAGATTTTTTGGTTGGGCGAGTAGATTTTTGGGTGATTTGTCGAACACTGTATATATATATATATATATATATATATATATATATATATATATATATATATATATGTTTGCATGATGAAGCCAATGTACAAATTCATGGGTGAAGGGTGGGTATCGTGCCTGTGTGGCTTAACCCCTTAATTACCTTTGCGGTTATTATCCGATATGGTATTTAAGGGGTTAATTGATATCTGAATGTAATTGCAATGTATTGGCTTTGTATTGCCTATATTTTTTGTGGGCAAGGCAAGGATGTTGCTGGCGACTGAAACTTCTTATTAATAAGGTCAGTAGTACTTAATTTATTTGAATATGCTAGTTAATGTTTTTAATAATGGGCAAATAATCTATTATCCCTATCTGGATAATAGTTATTTTGCACATTATTGTACTGTAGGTGTTGGGGGGGGGGGGTGTTCCCCAACGGTATGTGGGTAGGCCCCCCATGTGGGTAGTGTGTGAGGGTGGTTAGGCCTCACGGGGTGGGGGGTTACTGTGGGAGGGTATGTAGGCATCCCGAGTGGTGGGTGAGGGTGGGTTAACCCCTTAATGACTGTAGCGGTTAATTACCACTATGGTGATTAAGGGGTTAGGGGACATTACTTTGGATGTTTTCATTGCTGTGTCTGTTTTGCAGCAGTGGAGGGGGCATGGGCAGGATGAAGAGGAGGATGGCCTTCATCGTGGCAACCGGTAATGGGTAAGTGCTATATGTATTTAATGTATTTATTGCTGTTTATGTATTTAAAATGGGCACATTCACTATTATCCCTTTGTGGATAATAGTAATTGTGGCCATAACTATACTGTATGTGTTAGGGGGGGGGGGGTTATTTCTTTAAAAGTATGTATGTGTTTATTCATTATTTTCGGGGGGGGGGACAGAATTGGTACTGCAGGCCTGCGGGTAACACCCGAGGGCCCCCGCCGGTCTATAGTATCATTGATGTGCATATATGTGTATGTTAGGGGTTATAGGCATTGTTGTTATATATATATATATATATATATATATATATATATATATATATATATATATAAAACAAAAAAAGAGAGAGAGCTCACGCCCCATAGCATAAAACTGTGTATTTAATGGGAAAAGGGGGAAGGGAAGGGGGGGGGGGGGAAGAAACACACTCACAATAGTAAAATGATAAAAAGGCAATTTGTGATTATATCACCACCATCCGGTTTCTTTGCTGCAGAATGTCCGTTCCTGTGGGCTCCCTCAGGGCTGCCTGTAGAAATCACAGCTCACCGGATGCCAGGGGTGCCATTTTGCCGACTGGAATCAGTCCACCGGAGTCCAAACACTTGCCTCTCCACTAAGAATGGCCGCCATATGAATCCCACGCTGGATGTGGCCTCGTGCACGAGGCCACATCCAGCGTGGGATTCATACGGTGGCCATTCTTAGTGGAGAGGCAAGTGTTTGGACTCCGGTGGACTGATTCCAGTCGGCAAAACGGCCGTATGAATCCCACGCTGGATGTGACCTCGTGCACGAGGCCACATCCAGCGTGGGATTCATACGGCGGCCATTCTTAGTGGAGAGGCAAGTGTTTGGACTCCGGTGGACTGATTCCAGTCGGCAAAACAGCCGTATGAATCCCACGCTGGATGTGACCTCGTGCACGAGGCCACATCCAGCGTGGGATTCATATGGCGGCCATTCTTAGTGGAGATGCAAGTGTTTGGACTCCTGTGGACTGATTCCAGTCGGCAAAACGGCACCCCTGGCATCCGGTGAGCTGTGATTTCTACAGGCAGCCCCGAGGGAGCCCACAAGAACGGACATTCTGCAGCAAAGAAACCGGATGGTGGTGATATAATCACAAATTGCCTTTTTATCATTTTACTCTTGTGAGTGTGTTTCTTCCCCCCCCCCCTTCCCTTCCCCCTTTTCATATTAAATACACAGTTTTATGCTATGGGGCGTGCGCTCTCTCTCTTTTTTTGTTTCTAGTTACCCCTGGATGTGGTTTATCCCATGTGAGAGCAGCCGGAGAACCCCTTTATCAGCATTATTTACCTATATTCATGGACTAACATCAAAAGGACTGGTTGGACTTTATATATTCTTTCTTTACACTTTTGCACAACTTTATATTAAGTCTATTGTGTTTCACTATTTTGCTTATGGATATATATGTTGATTAGAATGTATGCACATTAATCACAATATTTAACTTTATACACTTTAGTCACTTATTAGGTTTAATTCATTCAAGTTCTACTCCGGTGCTACAATCTTTGTTCTTTCATATATATATATATATATATATATATATATATATATATATATATATATATATATATATATATTTATATTCATTTATTTATTTATTCATTTAGATTTATTTATTTAGTGTGGGGCTGCTGTGTGTTATTATTCTTCATTGTGGGTAGCGGGTGTGGGTGAAGGGGGTATTAGCCCCAATGGTGGTTGTTTAGGGATTGCGGGGGAGTAGCGGGAGGGGTTAACCCCTTCATGACCATAGCAGTATTAACTGCTACGGTCGTGAAGGGGTTAAGTGCACCCGCAACCCCCCCGCAAGCCCTGAACTCACACCAAGGGCCAAATACCCCCTTCACCCACACCCGCTACCCACAATAAATCTGGCACGGTGGGTTAACCCCTTCATTGCCTTAACGGTTACCCGCTAAGGTAATGAAGTGGCCTATACATGCATTTTTCCTGCCTCGGATGCATGCCAGGGAGCCTCCGGTGCTGGTATTAATGGTATCACCTCTGGAGACCCCCGGCATCAATCCGAGCCAGGAAAAGGGCTGATTTTTTTTAATGTCCCCTATTGCCGCTCAGTTCCATCTTCTTCCATCATCTTCTTGCCAACTTTTTTTTGGCGGGGCGATTTGGAGAACTCTGAACTGAATTTGGCGATCTCTCCATTTTATTGGCGCGATCAGCAGCGAGATGCTGATCGGGGCTACCTGAATACGGCGGGTTTTAAAACTGGCGAGATATTGCATCTCGCCACCTGCGCGGTTTTTCCTCATCTCGCCAGTTTCTCGCCATTTACTAAATTTGATGATTTTCTCAAGATTCTTGAACGCCGCAGCCGCTAAGATTCTTTGTTTAGGAAGGATGGACTCGGTGGTCTTTTCCGGTCTCTCTTCAGAGGAGTGTTGCCTGGAGAGGGCATCCGCCTTGACGTTCTTAGTGCCGGGAATATATGAGACAACAAAATTAAATCTGGAGAAAAATAACGACCAGCGGGCTTGGCGAGGACCTAAACGACGGGCATTCTCAATGTACAATAAGTTTTTAATGGTCCGTGAGAATAGTGAATGGCTCTTTAGATTCCTCCAGAAGATGCCTCCATTCTTGAAGAGCCAACTTGACGGCCAAAAGTTCCCTATTGCCCACGTCATAATTTCTTTCTGCAGAAGAAAACTTTTTGGAGTAAAACCCGCAAGGGTGAAGTTTATCCTGGGAAGAAAATTTCTGAGACAGAACCGCACCCGCCCCACAATCCGAAGCATCAACCTCTAGAGAGAATGGGAAATTAGTGTTCGGATGTCGAAGGATGGGAGCAGAGACAAAGCCTAGTTTCAGCGTTTTGAAAGCCGTGACTGCTTCCGGAGACCAAGATGAAGGATCTGCACCTTTTTGGGTCAGTGCCGTGATAGGAGCGATGATAGTAGAAAAGTTATGGATAAACTTCCGGTAATAGTTGGAAAAACCTAAAAATCGTTGAATAGATTCGAGGGAATTGGGTTGCGGCCAATCCACGACGGCTTTCAGTTTCTCTGGGTCCATGGCCAAGCCCCTGTTGGAGATGATATACCCAAGAAAGGAGGTGGTAGACTGGTGAAAAATGCATTTCTCCATTTTAGCAAAGAACCGGTTCTCTCGGAGGCGTGAAAGCACAAACTTCGTGTGGATGATATGGTCCTGTAAGTTTTGGGAGATAATAAGAATGTCATCCAGGTAGACAATGATAAAGCGATTGAGGACGTCCCGAAAAATGTCATTGATAAAGTCCTGAAAAACTGCTGGTGCATTGCACAAACCGAAGGGCATCATTAGGTATTCGTAGAGTCCGCTACGGGTCTTGAAGGCAGTCTTCCATTCATCGCCCTCACGGATGCGGATGAGATTGTATGCCCCACAAAGGTCAAGTTTGGTAAAGAGGTTGGCCCCCTGAAGTCTGTCAAAGAGTTCGGAGATGAGTGGGAGTGGATAACGATTCTTCACCGTAATATGGTTCAGACCCCGGTAATCAATACATGGTCTGAGAGTACCATCCTTCTTCTTGACGAAGAAGAATCCAGCCCCCGCAGGAGAGTTGGAATGACGTATAAAGCCCCGCTTGAGGTTCTCACGAATATATTCGTCCATGGCTTCTGTCTCGGGCAACGAGAGAGGGTAAGATTTGGCATTTGGCAAGGTATATCCAGGTACCAGGTCAATTGGACAATCGTAGGAACGATGAGGGGGTAGGAGCTCAGACTGTGTCTTGCTAAAAACGTCCAGAAATTCTGCGTAAGGGGAAGATAACTCCCTCTGAGGACTGGATGTGTTAGCTAATAGAAAGGATGGTCATTCGGCAGACAAAGAAGACTCTTCTGACCTTGACCTCCAGTCAATGGGGTAAGGGGTTACCCAATCGATGAGCGGATTATGCTTCTGTAACCAGGGCAAGCCGAGCGTGATGGTGTACCCGGGGCATGAATCACGTCAAAGCCCAGGGTCTCTTTGTGAGAATGAGTAGAAAGGGTGATAGGTCCGGTCTCCAAGGAGATATATGCCGGAGTGAGAGGCCGATTATCAATCCCGACCAAGGCAACGGGGGAGTTCTTCTTGGAAAGTGGAATCTGATTTTGTTCAGAAAAGGTCTGATCCATGAAGTTCCCTCCTGCGCCGGAATCAATAAATGCGGCTGTGGAGGTGCAGAAGGTAGGACCAGAAAGGGAAACGGGAATGGTCAATCTTTTGGGGAGTTCCCTTCTGAGTAGGGGGCCAGAAGATTTAGCACCCAGGAAGCGCCCCTTAGTACTCACTGGGTTTGGTCGTTTCCCGAAGATGGTGGATTATCGCGGGTACGCTGTTGGGAAGATCCGCAATGGTGGCACGGCTCTCCGGTAGAGCACAATTGTCGTAAGGGTGCCCGGGGTTGCTGGACTCTGAGTTGCATCGGCTCTGGGGCTTCCAGCACAGGCAGCGGAGAGAGGACGGGTCTCGAGGTAGTAGAAAACCTGGAGAAGGAAGTACGGAAAGGCGTAGACCGGGATTGCTGACGCTGAGCGCGGCGTACCTGAAGACGCTGGTCCATACGATTGGCCAGGGTGATGAGATCCTCCAGCAGTTCTGGCCTGGGTTGAGAAGCAAATTCATCCTTCAGGGAATCCGATAGGCCATTCCAGAAGACGGAGACTAAGGACTCCAGACCCCAACGAGTCTTAGCTGCTATGGTCCTGAATTCCAAGGCGTATTCGGCCACAGGCCGACGTCCCTGTGTAAGGTGCAGCAGGGAATCAGAAGCAGTTTCTTGTCGTGCGGGGGTATCGAAGACCTGTCGAAAGTCTCGCCTGAAGGCTGCATAATCTCGGGTAATATCAGGTCGCACTTCCCAGATCGGAGAGGCCCATGCCAGTGCGTTACCTGTGAGCAGACTGTATACATAGGCTACCTTTTTTCGGCCAGTAGAATACAGCTGCGGAGCCATCTCAAACTGGATCTCACACTGGTTGAGAAAGCCGCGGCAAGCGTGGGCATCCCCTGCGTAGGGCTTCAGAGCGGAATCTTCGGAGCTGAGGACAAAGTGGATGTAGAATCGGACTGCGCCGGCGGCGCAGGCGCAGGTGGTGCCTGTAGAGATAGGTCCTGTACCTGTTGGGAGAGGAGAACCACTTGATCCGTTAAGGCCTGGATTTGTTGATACATGGCCGTCATCATAGAGTCCACATCAGTCTGGTCTGCGTCTTGTGGGCTCGACATAATGTTACGCCGATACTGCCCGCAGACCAGACCCGTCCCTTCTACTGAGGTGAGGAACGTATAAGGGCACGCACCCCCAGCAAAAGGAGTGTGTCCGGAGTGTGGTGATTGCGGCGTTGCCAGGCCAGGTGATGTTAGCTAGCAATACTTGCCGGTACCGGTGAAAAAGTCGTCGTTGCCGTTAGCCTAGGTCAGGGATTGGAGAATTCCGGAAGGTCGTTTGTCCAAGCGGGGGTCGAGAGCCAGAGAAAGACGTCCGCCAAGCCAAGTCGTAACCTGAGTGAATGAGAGAGAGAGAAGGCCAGAGTAGTAATCCAAGAGGAAACTATGTCAAGCAATGAATGAGTGACAGGACAGGCAATATAAAGCGTGGCTGGCCAATAGGTAGAGGAGGCAGGCCTGGAGGAATGTATGGAGCTGTCCTGGATAGGCTGTCCAAAGGAGGATACAGGTGAGTAGTCTTTATGCCTGATTGATCCTTGTGTGTGTGTGTTAGGGGCGGAGCCTCCACTGCAGGAGCAGTGAATAAATTAAAAGGGTCCTGCGCGGGAACTTCCGGTGACGTCGAGGAGGATGGTAGCGTGAGGAGAAAGCTCCCGAGCCCCTCCAGTACAATAGATAAAGAAAGCATAGAAAACATAGCAAAAGCAGGGAAAAAAAGCCTTAAAATAAAGAAACAAAACCCCCTGGAGTGAGATCAGCGACGCACGAAGTTCCAGTGTGTGTGCTTGGGGCTCCGGTGAGCAGTTACTGGTGCTCGGGGGGGCCCTTTGCGAGCGCCAGCTCTCTGCAGCAGGACTTCCCCCTCTGACGGCTCGGTCTCAGCTGCGGAACCAGAGGGGAGAGGTGGCGAGGTCCCGAGCATGGATAGAAGGAGAGCCGGGGGAGAGCGAGGAGAGCCCCCCCCACCTGTGGCGTTGCGGAGGTGAGCGCTGCTGTAGCCTCACGCGGCTGGGAGGACGAAAGTACAGGGTACCCCCGGAGCGCAGACCCTGCTCTCTACCAGCATATACCAGCACAACGAAAAGGTACTAGCCTAATCTGGGACCCTGTGGAGAGGGGAGAAAACAGGGAGGATATTCCCTAATTGAAGGGAGGCATAGTCCCCAGCCACGTGGATAGCAGGGAGGAGGCAGCCATTTTGAGAGGGAAAGCAGGGGCACCAGCACCCCACAAATGTGCCCAAGGAGCAGACATCCTGCCTGTTAAAGAGCCCTAAAGCTACAACCGGAGCCCCAGGGACACATATCCCTACTCCCCCACAGTACCCTGGCCAAAAATAAATAAATAACTAACGGCCTAAAGATAGTGCCAACTGGGGCGATAAACCAACAAAAACTAACTGGGGCACGGCGCAACTCCCAGGGGATGAGCGTAAGGCCGAAGGTACCCGCGCAAACAAGTTTAAAAAACTTTTTCATGCCGACGCACAAACCCCCAGCTAGAGACGGCCCGACCCAAGGGTGCGGCCGGACCCCCCCATAGAAATGCCCGACAGCATGCCTGAGCAGGGGAGCAGAGGAGAACAGCTAGAGGTAACCAGGGACTACCTAGAGGCTTTATTCCTGAGAATGAGACAGGGATTCCAAGATGACCTTAATAAAGCCATCAACTCGCTCAGAACTGACATGAATGCCCTGTCAGAGAGAACTGACACTATACAAAAAAAAGTGGAGGATACAGAACATTCCTATTCCCAAGCAGAGAACGAAATAAACCGATTAAATTACGAAATTCGCGCCCTGAAGGAGAAAGCGGAGGAGCAGGAAAACAGAGACCGACGCCAGAACCTACGCGTGAGATACATCCCAGAGGAGATAGAGGCTACCCACTTACAGCCGTACCTGAAAGACCTGTTTATATTCCTGGTCCCTGAGCTGCAGCAGGAACAAATAGAGCTGGATAGAGCACACAGGACATTGGGCCCGAAGTCACAAGGCCCTAAAAGAGCCAGAGACGTCATTATACGTTCCATTCCTACACAACTAAGGAAAAGGTGCTTACAGCCAGCAGGGAAAAAGGTGAGGTTCAATTCCGTATTACCCACCTTGAAATCTACAGCGACCTATCTAAAGAAACAGTGGACAGGAGAAGAGAAATGCGGCCCCTTACACAAAAATTAAGGGATCACAAAGTGAGATAAAGATGGGGATTCCCCTTTAAGCTGATGGCGCAGGTTGGAGGGAAGATGCACACGGTGTCCTACATGGAAGATGTCCCCAGATTCTTAAGGGCACTGGGTCTCCAACATACAGACGAGGATGCGAAATCTGAGAGAGCAGAGGAAGAACAGCCCAGACAAGGAACGGCGAGAACACCAAGAGCATCCCAACGCCTGGCGTCGCAAAAGAACCAGACACGGGACGAGTAAAGAAGAACAGCCGACGCAGGAGATGTTATACCAAAAGAAAATAGCAGAGAGACGGTAGCTATTGCCCTCTTGCTCCTTTCTCCCCCTCCCTTCCCCCTCCATCTTCGCCCCCCCTCCCCCCCGCCCGCCTATGTGATAATATATCCCCCCAGCCAAGAACCACACTACTGATAGGAGGAGATATGAATATGATAGTCACCCCACAACTAGACTGATCAAGTGTGCAAGGAACGTCTCACCCACGCATCACTGAAAAAAATGCGAAAGACTTTAGAAACATCTTAAAAGAATACTCGCTTATAGATATTTGGAGAGCGCAGCACCAGGGCCAGAGGGACTACACGTTCTACTCACCCCCGCACCAGACCTATTCAAGGATTGATTATTTTCTGGGACCAAAGATGTTCTCCAGGCATCCTCCCAGTCCGACATAGGGTCAATATCATGGTCGGACCATGCTCCAGTCTCACTAGTACTCTCTCTCCCCTTCAGTAAAAGCACTCAATATTATTGGAAATTAAACGATTCTCTGTTGAACCAAATAGATGTAGAAATAGACATTAAACAAAAACTTAGAGAATATTTTACGCTGAATAAGTGCTCCGTAGGGTCACTAGCAATGCTATGGGAAGCTTATAAGGCTACAATAAGAGGGATTATTATTTCCATAGCATCGTATAAGAAAAAAGCTAAGCAAAAATTATATAATGAATTAACGGAAAAAGTGCAGATTTTGGAACAGAGGAAAAAAGAGAGATCCAGCGCTCCACGGATTTCAAGCTAAATGAATTTATTGTGCCACATGACGTTTCAACCAACAGGTCTTTTTCAAGTGATTAGGCATACACAAATGAGGATCTACCCAGTATATATACCCTCCAACATTAATCAAACAAGTGAAAACAAGTGAAAACATTTACATAATCACCCCAGCTGCTCCCAGTCAGCTTCCCCCGGTCAGTGCTACCTTCATGCATAGCCATAACAGTCCATGAGAGTTAATTTCCGGTTCCTGTGTCCATTTCTGGTCTGTGCGTTCCAGTGACGTCACGATCCTCTTCTGCGCATGTGCATGCGTTCCAGCGTCGTCATCGTCTCCCCGTCGACCTGCTATGACGTCAGTCTCCTTGTCTGGATGGATTATCCTTCCCTCTTGATGCTGTGGGGGCTGTATGCTCGCTCTATGAGCTGTAAGCCTTCCTTCCTTCTGCGTCTCGATGTGGGAGGTGCTCCTGCGTCCTGTGTCATCACTGGAATCTTGTAGTCCTTCTTGGGTCCTGTAAAAATGGGTTTTCCGTCTTTCTCTCTCTTCCTGCAATAAAAGTCCTTTACTATGCATGAATGAACCTTAGTATGTGATCAGAGATAGCTGTATATAGTGTGTTCCAGTGTAAAATTTAAAATGTGCAAAATCAACATTTAATAAAAGCTTTTGGAATGCTTATCAATCTATTTGGCCCTTACTCACTTTAAAGGCTTTTCACCAACAGCAGCCATGCCATGTAAGAAACAGTTTTATCTCCTATCAAGAAAACAGTTGTAAGATATGTAGTCATTTAGCCCTTTGGGATAAACTGTATCCAATGTGTATGTCCAGTATGTCTCACGTTGTAATAAAAGCGTATCAACATCAAATCCTGTGGACTTTCTTTTTATTAGTTCTATCCCCATTACACGAAGGGATGAGACTGGGTGTTTGTGGTCTGTACAGTGGTTAATAAAAACCGTATTCTCCGATTTATTATTGATCCTGCTTTTATGCTCAATAAATCTGGTTTTTATACTCCTTTTTGTCTTACCCACATATAAAAGTCCACAAGGACATTTGATAATATAAATGACTTGTGTGGTAGTGCAGGTGATACGTTTATTAATTTTAAATTTTGCACCATTTCTCGGATGACAAAATACATCACCTGTCATTTAGCTGTTACATACCGAACAATTAAAACACTTATAGCAGCCTGCTTTTGGATTACTAAAAAAATGTGTACTCATATAGTGCTCCTTTTTATCAGCTTTGATAAGAATATCCTTGATGTTTTCTCCTCTTTTGTAGGCAAATCTAGGTGTTTCTTTACATATGTTTCCTAATATCTGATCTGTTTGAAGAATTTTCCAATGCTTTTGTATGGTTTGTTTGACAAATTTACTTGCAGTGGTGTATTTGCTGACAAAGGTCATTTTGTCCTCTTTGGCTATTGGTCTGGTCACTATTAGTGGTTCCTTATCCAAAAAAAATTCCACTTTAGATGCTTTATGTCCCCTTTCAGTGAACCTAGTTTTTATATCTTCTATGGTTCTAGCTAAATGTATAGGCCTGTCAACAATTTTTCCCGCTCTGATTTTGGAACAGAAACATAAAAACAACTCCTCAAAAAAATGATTCAAAGTACTAGGTAAAACTAGATCTGAATTGAAGCAGACACAACTAGATGAAGTGGAGAGGGCGTTAAGGTGGACCAAGCAAAAATATTATGATAAAGGTAACAAAGCCGATCGACTATTGGCGTCCAAACTTAGAGGATTGAGAACCAAAACGCAAATCTCAGCTATTCAAACTAGTTTAGGAACAAAAACATACAACGAGAAGCAAATAGCAAAAGAATTCTCGAAATTCTACCTTAAATGATACAATTTAAACTTCCCAAAGAATAGATTATCGGGATCGGAGGCTATCTCTGAATACCTGGGGAAGTGTAAACTTCCAGAACTTACAGAAGAAAATCATTTATAACTAAATAAGGATATAACACAGGAAGAACTTCTAGAAGCCATTGCTCAATTAAAAGCTAGTAAAACAAAAAATTTAAGAAGGTACTAGCCCCATATATGCTGGATATGTTTAATTCGTTCCTAGGGGGAGCAGATATTCCGACAACAATGTCCAAAGCAAATCTAGCAATCATACACAAGGAAGGGAGAGACCCATTACAATGCGGTAACTATCGCCCCATAGCCCTCCTTAATTCGGATCTAAAACTCTTTAGCAAAATCTTGACAAATCGACTCACCCCAGTATTGCCCAGTCTAATTCATATAGATCAAGTCAGGTTTGTCTCGGGAAGACAGGCCTCTGATAATACCAGAAAAATTATCCATGTAAGGTAGAACAGGATGAAGATAATCCTCAAAGGTGCCTCAGAGCTAAATGCAAAAAGTCACTGCCAGTAAGGTGTACACATGTGTGAGATAAAGAAATTCAAATAGGCAACTAGTCCAGCTTAGGGCACAAATTGTTGCTGTTAACTCACTGTTTGTGGGGGAGCGGTGGCGCGGGAATCCGGTTGTTTGCAGCTCAGGAATACTCGTTGCACCGCCAACCCCACTAGACTGAAAGTTAAGTGGGGAGGTCACCTGACCGGCGGTGTTTTCCTCGTTGATCGGTGTAAGTTGCTTAGTGAGCTCCACGCCGGCTGAGCTCCTGATGTATTCAGTGAAGCCGCCGTCTCCGGCGTGTGGGCGGCGTTTTCAAAAGCGCTCAGCTGATACGCGCGTCTCCCCCCCGTGTAGGCAGTGACTCGGCGTGCAATCCAGCATAAGTGACAAGCACGGTCCTCCAGCAGTCGCGGGAGATGAAGCGGAGCACAGCCACGAAAATAGCAGAGTACAGCGTAGATGGTGAATTCAAAAGTTTATTCAACAAACAGCTGATGGATCATCTGACGCGTTTCACCCACTAGGGCCTTTGTCAAAGAATGATGCATCAGCACAAGGGAAACACATATATAGGCAGTGTTAACAAACATCACCTGCACAGGATAAACATCAGGTGGGGCGAGTAATCAACATCATGCTCAAGTGCTGGGAATGATAAAAGACGTTTAAAAAACAATGCCAGGCAGTAATTGAAGGATGCACTGATCACAAATGTATCATGTATATCTAACAATAAGATAAATGCTATCCATGTATATAAATCAATAACTGGTTGTCTGGCATTGACTGATCTACTTAAATAAAAATTACAATATGGAGGAAGAGCAAGATCATACTAGTGACACTTATACAAGTTATGTGCAGAAATGCGGAAACAATTCCGAAAGGTCCAAAAGAGCCTTACATCTATTTGATGAATCATCTATTAACATCACATGTGACAATGCTACAGATTTAATAGATCACTTTGTAAAACTGGAAAAGCTACTTACCCAGGACATTAGATTTTTTTGGGACATAACGTCTTTGGAGAACTATCTAAGGGTCAAACGAATCCCTAGAGGATTGCGGGTGAAAAAAATGCCCTCTTTTGGCTTTCCAGACAAAGAATTTGAACTGAACTGGAGGAAAATATTGGACACTTGTTCAACTGATTTAATGCAATAAATTGTACAACACAAGGTGAAAGAGAAAAAGTCTCTTACAACAGAGATTGAAATTCTCAAAAAAGAATTACATAAATTTTGTGAAATGGACCGTTTCTCTCATAATGATAAAATCCTTCTACAAAATATAGAAAAAAAGGAAAAAGGTGTTGTCTCTAAGAAAGAAGAAAAGTTTTTTTAGAGACAAATCAGATTATGAGAGAAACCAAGTGTACTCTTGGGAAAGATTGGGTTCCAATAGGGATTTTGAGAGGTCTAGGGCAATGTTCCAGTCTACACCTCGCAAAATGTCTACTGATAGTGATCAAAACAATCAAAAATCAAGTACCAGATCCATTTTGAAGTCCCCATATACGGAACGAAGGTCTAGTTTTGATACAGATTCGTCTGACAATATGGACAGACCATCAGTGTCCTTTTCAAAACATAGTACCAAAGACCATAGAGATTCTGGTGATGGGTACTTCAAAAATACATATATTTCCAGTCACAAAGAAGATAGATTCAATGCTAACTCCTCTAACACACAACATGTACCGTCAAAAAACGGAAAGGGTGCAGAAGGGGGAAAAAGAACAGAGAAAACATCAGGCTCAGACAACAAAAGGAAAAAATATTTTTAGATCCCTCTCTGAGTAACATCATAAATATCTCTGACACCCCACTCACCCCGCATCAAGTGGTTCTTTTGAACAAGGGTTTAAACTTCGCACCACAAGAAAATTTTGATCTCTTCAACACAATTATAGATCTACAAAAATATACACGTAAGTTAGCTTTAAAAAAACTGTTTTCCAGGAAGGGTCAGGGATTAGGGGATTCGAATCTAGATCCAACCAAGTCTAATAAAACATCACATATTGGAGATGTGTGTACCTTTAAGGTACACACCTTCAATATAGACATGCACACATTGTACGAAGAATGTAATACAGACACCCCTATTGACCCCCCCTTTTTTGGTCACATTGATTCTGGATTAAAAACAAGGTCATCTTTTATTCCTAATAGCTCTAAAGGGTCATGCATATCCACGTTTGAATGCCTGGTTGATAGAGATTTAAGACTCCTGGCGAAAGGTTTCACATTCCCGGGATCTAAACACTCAATACACAATTTAACCAGGCAAGAGAAAGTGGATTTAGAGTTATTAAAAAATGACAAATCTATTGTGATAAAAAATGCAGACAAGGGGGGGGGGGCATTATTGTTCAATCCAGTAATAAATACAGGAGTGAAGCTATTAGACTACTGAGTGACAAAACTTTTTACACCAGGTTAAGATATGATCCCACTAAGAGGTTCCTAGAGGAATTAGAAACACTTATTGAACTTGGAGTTGTTTTACAGGTCCTTAGCAATAAGGAGAAAAAATACCTAAAATGTGAATTCCCCATCATACCGATATTTCACCATCTCCCAAAGATCCATAAATCACTAGAGAACCCTCCGGGGAGACCCATTGTCTCTAGCATTGGATCTTTGGGAGATGGTGTCTCTCGCTATGTTGACCACTTTTTGCAGCCCATTGTCCAGTCACTACCATCTTTTTTACAGGATACTACAGCATTGATTAATGAACTTGAAAATATAGTTTGGCAGAGGAGTTACAGGTGGGTCACCATGGATGTCACATCACTATACACAATTATTGCACATGAACACGGCCTAAAAGCCATTTATCACTTTTTAGAATTATCCTCTTTATCCACGGCACAAATCTCTTTTATTAATGATTCTGTTTGGTTCTTATTAACTCACAACTATTTTTTATTTGACACACTTTTTTATCTTTAGACAAAGGGCACGGCTATGGGGACGTCATTTGCGCCCTCATATGCCAATCTTTTTATGGGTTTATGGGAGAGCACTCACATTTTTGGTGACACTAACACTTTTCGTTCTAATATTATTTTGTATAAACGCTATATTGACGACCTGGTTTTCATTTGGGACGGTGATATTCACACTCTACACACCTTTATTGACACTTTAAATAATAATGATTTGAATTTACATTTTACATTCAACACTGATCCACAAATCATTAATTTCTTAGATGTGACACTCCATGGTGATCCAGACTCTCCAATCTCCACCGATATATATACTAAACCTCATTCAAGAAATTCATATCTATATGCCAAGAGCTGCCATCCTCGATCTATGATCCGTGGGATACCTAAAGGGCAATTTTTGCGCTATAAACGATTATGCTCTGATCAAAAAGATTTTCTTTCGCACTCAAAAGACTTAAGCCTTGTATTGTATTGTATTGTATGTCTTTATTTATATAGCGCCATTAGTGTACATAGCGCTTCACAGTAGTAATACATGTGGTAATCAAATAAATAACAGATAATATAAATAACAGATCATGGGAATAAGTGCTTTAGACATAAAAGTAACATTTCGGAAGAGGAGTCCCTGCCCCGAGGAACTTACAGTCTAATTGGTAGGTAGGGAGAACGTACAGAGACAGTAGGAGGGAGTTCTGGTAAGTGCGTCTGCAGGGGGCCAAGCTTTATGTATCATGTGTTCAGAATGTTCACAGTGCTATTCATATGCTTCTTAAGCAAGCAAGTGTGTCTTAAGTGCATAAGCAAGTGTGTCTTAAGGTGGGTCTTAAAGGTGGATAGAGAGGGTGCTAGTCGGGTTCTGAGGGGAAGGGCATTCCAGAGGTGTGGGGCAGATAAATTTGCAGATAGAGGTTACTCTAATACAGACATTGAACAGGCCTTTTCCTATGCTGACAATACAGATAGATCATCATTGTTAAAAAAGAAGAAATCTGTATCATCATCTAAAAATACATTTGATGATAACCCCTTGTTCATAACTAAATTTAGTAGACAAGCACCACAAATCCAACGCATTCTATCTAAACACTGGAATGTTTTGAAGCTAGATCCAGAACTGGAACCATATGTTACAAAACCAAGATTTGCATTCAGAAGAGCAAACACTTTGGCTACATAACTTTCCAAAAGCCTCTTTCAGTCTCCACATAAAATACCAATTACCTCAATACCTAAGGGGTTCTTTAAATGTGGATTTTGCAAATGTTGCCAATATGCGATACCCACTAAGAGAATAACAACAGTATCCAAGTTGAGCAAATATAGAATTCCAATGTTTATAAATTGTCACACGAGTTATGTGGTGTATGCAATTGTGTGTGGCTGCAAAGCCAAATATGTTGGTAGAACAATTCGTCCATTATACATTAGAATATCTGAACATGTTAGATTGATACGTAACAAAGATCTTTTTCACCCAGTGTCAAAACACTTTACAACATGTGTTAATGGAGGTTTAAAGAATTTTAGATTCTTTGGAATCACCCACATCCCCATACACATCAGAGGGGGAGACCGTCTTAACAGATTAAATAAAATGGAAATGCAATGGATTTTCCAACTAGAAACCTTGCAACCATATGGTCTAAATGTAGACTGGGAATTACAACATTTCTTACATGACTAATATGACCATTACTCAGATATATGACTTTACAAATATTCTTTATTATAGTTTATATTATTTGTCTTTTTTCTTTCTTCTTTTCCCTTCCCCTCCTCCCTTATTCCCCCCCCCTTCCCCTTCGCTCCCATTCCCCTTCCCCTCCTTTCTCTTTCCTTTTCATCTCTCTTTTTTGTTCACACATTAGCTCCTGACAGCCACACACAGAATACCAACTTACTGCTATACATCTTGCCAATCCCAATCATATGTATATATGCATCCTTTCAGAGATTTCTTTATTCTTTATTCTTTATAGTACATCAACTTTCAACAGACTATCTTTGTTTTTATCATTCATTTTTATTTCTGGCCAGACAACCAGTTATTGATTTATATACATAGATAGCATTTATCTTATTGTTAGATATACATGATACATTTGTGATCAGTGCATCCTTCAATTACTGCCTGGCATTGTTTTTTAAACGTCTTTTATCATTCCCAGCACTTGAGCATGATGTTGATTACTCGCCCCACCTGATGTTTATCCTGTGCAGGTGATGTTTGTTAACACTGCCTATATATGTGTTTCCCTTGTGCTGATGCATCATTCTTTGACAAAGGCCCTAGTGGCTGAAACGCGTCAGATGATCCATCAGCTGTTTGTTGAATAAACTTTTGAATTCACCATCTACGCTGTACTCTGCTATTTTCGTGGCTGTGCTCCGCTTCATCTCCCGCGACTGCTGGAGGACCGTGCTTATAGACCATGTACACCTCTCAAATACGAAGGCTATCCTGTTGAGTCTAGATGCAGAGAAAGCATTTGACAGGATACGGTGGGATTTTTTAGATCAAACCTTGATCAATTCGGATTTAGGGGCCAATACTTAGAGGGGATCAGAGCCCTATACAAAACTCCCACAGCAGTAGTGAAACTCCCAGGAGGAGACTCAAACCCCATAAAAATTACTAATGGTACCCGACAAGGATGCCCCTTATCTCCGCTTCTGTTCGCCCTCTGCATAGAACCACTGGCAGCGACAATTAGGGACGAAAAGAATATCAAAGGTATCGAAATTGGGGAGACAATTTACAAAATATCCCTGTTTGCCGACGACATTATCCTAACCCTGTCCAACCCACTGACGTCCTTACCAAATTTACAATCCCAATTAGACCAATTTAGTAAAATTTCGGGATATAAAATTAACACGGACAAGTCGGAGGCTCTGAATCTTTCATTAACAGCATCAGAAGTTCAGTTGCTACAGGCAAACTTTAATTATAAATGGAGCTCGATAAAAATTAAATATCTGGGAATACAGATAACGAGCTCTTTTAAGACCCTATACCGACACAATTATCCCCCTCTCTTTGAAAAGATCAGAAAAGATCTGCAGAGCTGGAACGAATATCAGATCTCTTGGCTAGGAAGAATAGCCACAGTTAAAATGAATATCCTGCCAAGACTCCTATATTATTTCCAGACGCTACCAATAGTCATCCCACTAGCAGAACTTAAAAATATCCAGAATAGAATTTTTCAATTCATCTGGAAAAACAAAAGACCAAGGGTTGCTAGAGCAATTTTGCTAGCTCCAACAGATTGCGGAGGTCAGGGAGTCCCGGATATCACTAAATACTATCTGGCGGCCCAACTAAAACAAGTAATAATGTGGAACAACGACCCAACTACAAGTTGTTGGCTGGGGATTGAGTCTACCTATGCAGGACCCTCTTCTCTGCCGGCAACCCTTTGGACCGGGGGAGTGAGGGAGAGCCTAGCAGATAAATTAAAACAGGGAGCAATGAGGTGTACATGGAGGATATGGTCAAGAAATAAGGAGAAATATCATTTATTTATCATCAAATATCAGGACATACTTGAAAACGAGAGGTAACTCTCAATGTATTACTTCCTGGTAAAATATTTTATAAATAAATAAATAAATAATTTGGCATCGTTCCCCACTCTAATGACCCCCATATTCAGCAATCCCGAGTTTATCCCAGGCTGCCTCCCAAAGGGACTTGGTAAATGTAAAGAGCTGAGGTTGGTAATAGTTGATGACTATGTAACCAAAAATAAGATTCTTGCACTCCCAGAGTTGGAGAAAAAGCATAAAATTACAAATTTACTGGTGTTTGGTTATTTACAAATTCGACATTACCTACAAACAGTTTCAAAAGACACAGCGTTTGCTGCTTTGACAAAATTTGAGAGACTATGCAGAAGAGGCTATTATTGCAAAGGTCTGATTTCTGAGATATATCTGGGTCTGGCGTCAGCTACGGCACAATCTAAGCATAGTTACATGCTAAAACGGGAAGAGTACTTAAACCTAGAATTAGATAGAGATGACTGGGAGGATATCTGGGAAGCGGCCTCTAAAACATCAATTTGCACAACAATAAAAGAAAACATATACAAAATTATGTTTAATTGGTACCTAACCCCAAGTAGGTTGAGCCAGATTTTCCCCGGGTCCTCAGATTTGTGTTGGAGAGGATGTGGGCAAAAAGGAGACATGGCTCATATCTGGTGGAATTGCCCAAAAATTCAGGGGTTCTGGATCATGATACAAACAATGATACGAGAGCTCCTGGGGCTAGAGATCGAGGTGGACCCGCTGGTCCTGGTACTGGCTAAACCAATAGAGGACCTACAACCCCAAGAGAACAAAATAATAAGCCACGTCCTCACTGCAGCTCGATGCTCGGTAGCCGCGGCATGGAAAAAATAAATCCCCCCTCCAAGCAGACAGTACTGACACGTGTCAGGGAAATAAGACTAATGGAATTCCTCTCAGCAAAGCTGAGTCAAAATGTTGATAAGTTCCATAAGGTTTGGTCAGTATGGCCAGACAATTAAGAATAAAACATAGGGACCATACAAGACTGGAGTTAATAGGCCACACCCCCCCCTACTCCCCACCTCTCATTTCACTCTTCCACCCTCCTCACCCTCTCTCACTCCCCCACCCTCTCTCACTCTAACCCACCCTCCCACCCTCTCTCTCTCCCCCACCCTCACACTATCTCTCTCCCCCACCCTCCCACCCTCTCTCTCTCCCCAACCCACCCACCCTCGCTCTCTCCCCCACCCTCCTACCGTCTATCTCTCCCCCACCCTCTCTCTCTCTCCCCCACCCTCCCACCCTCTCTCTTTCCCCCACCCTCTCACCCTCTCTCTCTCCCCCACCCTCCCACCCTCTCTCTCTCCCCCACCCTCTCTCTCTCTCCCCCACCCTCTCTCTCTCCCCCACCCACCCATCCTCTCTCTCTCCCCCACCCTCTATCTCTCCCCCACCCTCCCACCCTCTCTATCTCTCCACCACCCTCTCTCTCTCCCCCACCCTCTCTCTCTCCCACCCTCTCTCTCTCCCACCCTCTCACTCTCCCACCCTCCTCACTCTCCCCCCCTCCCTCTCTGCCACCCCTCCCACCCTCTCTCTATCCCCCCTCCCACCCTCTCTCTCTCCCACACCCTCCCACCCTCTGTCTCTCCCCCACCCTCCAACTTTCTCTCTCTCTCTCCCCCACCCTCTCTCTCTCCCCCACCCTCTCTCTCTCCCACCTTCTCTCTAGCCCACCCTCCTCTCCCACACACTCCCACCCTCTCTCTCTCCCCCACCCTCCCACCCTCTCTCTCTCTGCCACCCTCCCACCCTCTCTCTCTCTCCCCCACCCTCTCACCCTCTCTCTCTCCCCCACCCTCCCACCCTCTCCCTCTCCCCACCCTCTCTCTCTCCCCCACCCTATCTCTCTCTCCCCCACCATCTCTCTCTCTCCACCCTCTCTCTCCCCCACCTTCCCACCCTCTTTTTCTCCCCCACCCTCCCACCCTCTCTCTCTCCCACCCTCTCTCTCTCCCACCCTCTCTCTCTCCCACCCTCTCACTCTCCCACCCTCTCACTCTCCCACCCTCCTTCTCTCCCACCCTCCCACCATCTCTCTCTCTCCCCCACCCTCCCACCCTCTCTCTATACCCTTCCACCCTCTCACTCTCCCACCCTCTCTCTATCCCACCCTCTCACTCTCCCACCCTCTCACTCTCAA